>NC_041216.1:14893827-14906975 GCF_002837175.3 Physeter macrocephalus | reverse complement strand
GCGGCCGCCGCCGCCCGGGCCTTCGCTCGCCACGCCGAGGCCCAGGCGGCCGCGCGGCAGGTCCGAGCCGGCGGGGAGGGCGCGGCGGCCGGGAGACTCGGGTGGGCCGGGGCAGCGGGGGGGCTCGCCGGGGCAGCGGTGGGGCTCGCAGAGGGACCGGGCTCCGAGGGGCGGGGGGCGGGTGGGGGCCGGAGGGACGGGAGGGCGGCAGGGAAGGGATAGGAAAACGGGGCTCCAGGGGTCGGACAGACTTGGAAGGACTGATGGGGGAGGTGAGAGGACTGGCCCAGTGTGAGACAGGAGCTGGGACAGGCTGCAGGGGGACAGTGCAGATGGGTGACTAGGACAGTGCAGACAAAGCGTAGAGCAAAGGTGGGACCCGAGCATCTGGACGGGCCGGGAGTGCTGGGACGGTGGGGAGGGGAGACCGGAGAGGACAATGCGTGGACCAAGAGGGTGACACGAGATGGGCGGGATGGGCCCAGATAGAAAGGGGGCACTTAGAGAGTGGACAGTGGATGAAGGCTCAGAGTGAAGCAGGGACCAGGAGGGATGGGAAGGGGCACTGGGGCTCTGGGGCGTGCAGAGGTGGCATTTGGACAGATGGGCTGGGAGATGGGCTGAGAGAACCCAGGAAGATGTGGCGGCAGCTGCTCCCTCTCCCCGTTTGGGATGCCAGTTGGGTGTACAACTGCTCAGCCCAGCCACCTCCTCCCGAGCAGGACTCGGCGCTGAAAGCCCTGGGGACAGAAGGCCTCTTCCTCTTTTCCTCTCTGGACACTGACGGGGACATGTACCTCAGCCCCGAGGAGTTCAAGCCCATTGCTGAGAAGCTGACAGGTACCGGAGAGGCTGGGGACTAGGCAGGAGGGAGCCGGGGCACCACCCTCGGCTTCTTGGTCTGTGTCTTCTGTGTCTGCTCTGAACAGAAGGGCTGCCTGGAGTAGGGGGAGGACGGTGCGTCCTGGTAGCCCTGGGGTCCTCCCAGCTCTGACACTTTCCGGCTGGTGGTTTGGGCAAGCTGCTTCAACTTGGGCACCCACACATACTCGCACACCCAAGCCTGTTCTCCTCACGTGTGACTAAAACTAGTTAACATCCCCTGACCGCCGTCTCAGGACCAGACATCGCTTTAAGCACCTCCTGTGAGTCATCCCTTTAATCTTCACAGTGCCTGTGAGATGGACACCGTCCTGATCCTCATGTGTATAGTTTAGGAGACGGAGGCGCAGGAAGGCTCTCCAGCTTGCCCAGGCTGTAAAGGTGCAGAGCCAGGATTAGGGGCCTTCTGTCTTCAGGTCCTGCACCAGCTCATTTGAAGCTTAGAGAAAAATGTCTGCAAAGTGTCCACCATGCAGTAGATAGTCAATAGACAGGAGCTATTACCATTACTGCTAAATATTAAACTCTGCTCGGGAGCTGTCAGATTCCTATCCCACCTTGTTACCCATTTTTGCCTGGTTGTAATCAGTGATTTTTATTGTAAAGATGAGGGGCTGAAGCATTCTAATGAATTATAAAATGCCTCTCTCACTGCTCCATCACCACCCTAACCTCTGTGTCCATATCTTGTGATGTTTCTTGAACTTATGATCTTGGGCATCTGCTTGTTACCCAAATTGCCTGGTGTAAGTAGGTCAATAGATGGGCAAGACTAGAAAGAGACACCAGCTGCTCTCAGGCAGGTAAGCGCCAAAGGACCGTGATGGGCTGTCTGTGTCTCAGGATGGGTCAGGTAGGTCAGCCACGTGCTGACCCGCTGGCCTTTGGTCACTGCCAGAGGAGGAGGGTCAGATGAAAAATGCTAATTTGCTGGAGCGGATGTGTCAGTGCCTCCCAGGGTCAGTCAGTACTGTCATGAAAGCAGATGGGCAGATACACAGCTCAGCCCTGTGTGGATTTGCTTTGACTTCTTTTGCACACACTTCTCCAAGCAGCCACACAGCCACCTCCTTGTCTTTTTTATGGCCAGAGAGCAAGAGTTCCCTCATAATGACATGTTGGCCAAGCTTGCTGGGCTTGGGGGTGCTTTTAATTTTTTCACACAAATCTTTTTCTCCATCAGGGGAAAAGAGTCTCTCCCTCAATTACCTCCTAGGCCACTGTGAGTGCAAAACTGGACCAAGTTTCTGGGAGAACAAAAAACAAAAACAAAACCAGAAAAATACCAAATCTAAGCAGGAAATAGAGGCAAACAGTCCTCTCTAGTTGGTACAGTTATGTGTGTTTAATTTTCTGCTTTATACCTTAAAAGTTTTACAAGTTGTCAATAGTGAGCAAATTGTACTTGTAAGTCAGGAAATAAAACTTTTTATTAAAAAACCAAAGAGCCATAAAATGCTGGGCATTATTATTCATAATTATCTATAATAACAGTTAAGTAATCGGATAAGCAAGCCAACCAGTAACGCTGCACATTCCCATTGTTCCCTTCCTCTGAGGTTTCCAGATTGCTGTTTTGAAATTTTGTTGCCTTGACTTACAAATGCAGAAGTAACCATCATTCTTTAGAACAGGGGTTTGCATCAGGAGCCACTGGGGAGCATTAATCGGGAGCACATTTTACAGATTCTAGCCCCTGAAGATTCTGACTCAGTAGGTCTGAGGGAGGTTCTGGGCATCGGTAATTTAGAAAGGCATCCTGGTGATTCTGATGATTCCTGGTTAAGAATGCACCCATTTTTTTTTTTTTTGCGGTACGCGGGCCTCTCACTGTTGTGGCCTCTCCCGTTGCGGAGCACAGGCTTCGGACACACAGGCTCAGCGGCCATGACTCACGGGCCCAACCGCTCCGTGGCATGTGGGATCTTCCCGGACCCGGGCACGAACCCGTATCCCCTGCATCGGCAGGCGGACTCTCAACCACCGCGCCACCAGGGAAAACCAAGAATGCACCCATTTTCATGCACCCATTCAGTCTGTCAGTCCAGTCTGTCAACAAATGCCAGGCGTGGTCTCTACCCGCAAGAGTAACAGGACCCACCCATGCTTCATTCCATTATCTGTGTCGTGGGACCCCGCCCTGCTGTTAGTCACCCCTTCTGCAGTAGGTGTCATGCCTCCCTTAAGCCTTCATCGTGACTCCCTCTACCCTTCAAAGACTACAGACTTGGCAGGTCTCTGAGCAGAAAGAGATCTGACGAATCAAGTTCAGCCACTGCCAGTCCAGCCCCTCGTACTGATGGGGAAATGGGCCACCCAGGAAACAGGGAGAAGCAGGTGTCCTCACTTCTGGACCAGTGCTCTTTCTGTGACACCAAAGATGACCTGATTCCACGTGTCCTGACCTCTCTGAGCAGCCTTTGCTCTCCATGAGACCCTCATGACGGGACAGGCACGGTAGCATGGGCTCCATCTCTAATGTGGGAAAACCGGAGAGGATGAGTGATTTGCCCCAAATTGTCCAGGAAATGGAACCAACCTCACCCCGGAGCTGGGCTGAGGGAAGGGGGACAGTGAGAATGGCCTTTCTGCAGCCAGCCTGGCCTGGTGGAAAGAGCACACATTAGAGTCAGAATTAGGTTTGAGCCCTAGCCCTGTGGATCCCCAACCATGAAACCACCGGTAATAGCAAAACAGCTGACATTTATTACAGGTTTACTCTGTACCAGGCCTGGATTATCTCATTTAATCCTCATAACAAGCCACTGGGCCAACCATCACACAAGCTGGTGAGGAGTGAGGCTAGGATTTGAGCCCGTCTGGTTCCTAAGCCCTTGAGGAAAACTTTTGAGATCTTAATGCCCCCGGAAGAGGGTTGCGGTTGATTGTAGGTTTAGAGTAAAACAGGCCTGGGTTTGAATCCTGATTTCACACACTACCTAGCTGTGTGTCCTTGGGGAAGTGACTTCACCTCTCTGAGCCCCCAGTTTCTCAATTGTAAAATGGAATTGATAATACTATCTTCACAGGGTTACTGTGAAACTAAAATGTGATATACATTGGAGAAAATGTGTATGTGTGATATACCATGTGGTATACATATGTACACATTATATATCATACATACACAATTTGTATATGTTTGATAAACGATGTGATCTATATTGTTACTTTGTTGATTGTTACCTCTTACAGCCCCCACCCCCACCCCCATCCCTGCCAGGCCTGGCTCCCTTAATCACTGGCCAGTGTGGACATCCTGAGAGAAGTGAGGCCCTGCCATCTAAGGCAGGACCCGTCTCCAGCAACCTGTGTCTCACAGGGTCAACTCCTTCGGCCAGCTATGAGGAGGAGGATCTGCCCCCTGACCCCAGCGAGGAGACACTCACCATAGAAGCCCGATTCCAGCCTCTGCTGCCAGAGTCCATGACCAAGAGCAAAGATGGGTTCCTAGGGGTAAGTTGGGGCAGGAGTGGCAGGGGGTCCCCCACAGGCGGGACCAGAGACAGAGGGACCATCTGTGTGCACTCACCTCCTGAGAATGGGTCTGTGCTCTGCTCATCTTTCCTTCTTTCTGTCTTTCCTTCCATCTTTTATCAGCACCCTCTGTGCACCCAGTGCACCAGGCCCTGGGGGTCCAGAAGTGGGTGCGATGCTGTCCCTGCTGTCCAGGCACACAGTCTGGTAGGGGAGGGAGGAGGGATAAGCAGGAGCCTCTGACCCAGAGTGGGGATCTGGATGGCTTCCTGGAGGGAACGACATTTGACAGTGATCGCAGGGGATGAGGCCTCAGCCCATTGTCAGCAGGGATAGGAAAAGGATCCGGCTGGAGGAAACAGCAAGTGCACTAGAGACGGTGCTGATGCAGCCGCCTCCCTTGTAATCATTACTTTCTGCAAGTCAGTCTTTCCCCCCAGGCTGTGAGTTTCCTCAGGGCAAGGCCGGTGACTCACACATTTGTGCCTCCCCAGGCCCCTAGCACAGTGCCTGGAGCCTGACAGGTGCTCCATTGAGCTCCGATGAACCTGGACCTGAGGTTCAGCCCCTGGCAATGGCTGTAGGGTGGGTATGACCCTGACGAGTGCCATCCCCAGGCCCTGCCCGCCTTTCCCGCTCTCTCCCCTGCGCTCTCCTCTCAGCTTTCCACTACTCCAGATGTCCGGGCTTTCTTCCAGCTGAGAGCCTTCTCATATGCTGGTCCCTCAGCCAGGAACAACCTTTTCTCTTTGCCTCACTCACAGCTACTCAGCTTTTATAGCTCAGCTGAACTGTCATTTCAGCAGGAGATGCCAGGCAGGCCACTGAGGGCAGAGAGAAGGGGTGGCTGGACCCAGGGCATGGGGGACACGTGCAGGGGCATCCTGGTCAGTGGGACTGGAAGAGAAGTTGCCAGATGGCAAAGGGCCTCAGCTGCCTAACTTTGGCCTTCGTTCTGCAGAAGCAAAATACCATAGAAGATTTTGAAAGGGGAGAATTCTCTCATCAGATCTAGGCTCTCCAAACTGGCAGCTGGGGAGAAAAGGGAGGCAAGAAGACCAGTTCCCAGGAGGGAGGGGGAGACAGGTGGGGGAAGGCCATGGTGATGGAGAGGAAAGGCAGCCCGAGGGGATGCTGGGAAAAGAAGAAAGGCAGGGTGTGGCTACTAATGGAAAGGGAGGGAGGGGGAGTTGAGGTGACTCAGGCTTCTGGCTGGTGGCCAGGTGCATGGGGGCCCATTGCCCGATGGGGGTTGGAGGAGGGGAGCAGGTCTGGTAGGGAGGGTATGAGGTCAGTTTGGACTGTTGAAGTTGAGTTCCCTGAGAGATGTCCAGGGGGAGAGTCCAGTAAGATCTGGGTGGAGAAAGGTCTGGCACTGATGCGCTGAAGTGATGTCTGAGCAGATGAGTCCCTCCTACAGGGCAGAGAGAACAGGGTGGGGCAGGTGCAGGGGGCCCACCTGCACTTACAGGGGAGATGGGTCTGGAGCAGCACCCCAGCCCTGTGTCCCTAGCTCAGCCCCCTTTTGCGGTCCGCTCTGCTAAGAGCTCACCAGCCTGTGAGTGGGACCCAGCAGGCGGGCAGGCTCTGCCTGGCCCTGCAAGCCAGCCCCGCTTTGAGAACTTGCCTGTGAAACCCCTCTCCTCCCACCTCAGCTTCCCACTGAGCCCGGGTCCCATCACCAGGGAGGTCAAAGGTGGGGCAGCTCCCTGGTGGCTGAGCACCCTGAGGGGGGCCAGGCACTCACTGTCCTGGTGGCCACTGATGGTGGCCCAGAAGGGCAGGGAGGAGCTACTGAAGGTGGAGCTTTGACCAGGGACCTGCATGCTCCAAGGTCCCGCCTCTGCTCCGGGCAGATGTGCAGAGAGGCCTGCAGAGCATCTGACCCTCATTCTCTCCCGCCCTTCAGCTCATCAGACAGCAGTGGGGTGGATTACTGATGAGGAAATGGCTCAGGGAAGGCCTTTTGCCAGGCGTGCCCAGCCAGCGTGGCCCAGGCTGTAATTGAAGCAGGGTGCTCTTTGGGGGTGCCCTTCCTTCCCCTTCTCTGTGGTCTCATCCTGCTCTTGGCCCTAGAGGTTTCACCCAAAGGTGGCTGCCGCCTCCCTCCACAGACTTAACTCCAAACCTAAACTCTGACTCGTCAGCGGGACATTAGCCGCAGGGAGGAGACTTGTCGGGGGGGATTAGAGAGCAGAAAGCAAGGCCGGTGGACAGGGAGAGGAAGCCCAGGGCAGGGCGGGGCACCTGGCGTTGGTCTGCTGGCTTATGTACAAGAGACAGGCAGGACTGTGTGAGGCCCGGGACCTGGGCTTGGAGAGGGAGGGAAGAGGCTGTGAGAACCCCCTCACAGAGCCCCCCGTTCCAGTCCTGGGGGGCCCTCCAGTTGCCTCTGCTCCCCTGCCCTCGAGTGAGCTGTTCCGGCCTGGGCTGGGCCTGAGGGGCCACAGGGCACCACTTTTCTGGGCAAGGGGCCAGGGAAGGCAAGATGAGCGTGAACTCTGGCAGGAGAGTGCCAGGCTTGTGGCCGTGAGCAGGCAGGAGCCTCCCGGGTCCCTCTGCTTCCTGGGCTTGTGGGTTGGCTCAGGTCTCGAGGAGCCCTCCGCACACGCCTGGGACGTTCTCAGTGCCCCAGAGCTTCGACTTTCCTCTGCCCCAGGTCTCCCGCCTGGCCCTGTCCGGCCTCCGCAACTGGACGACCGCAGCCTCGCCAAGCGCGGTGTTTGCTGCCCGCCACTTCCGGCCCTTTCTTCCCCCTCTGGACCACGCGGAGCTAGGCGAGCCCTGGTGGATCATCCCCAGTGAGCTGAGCGTCTTCACCGGCTATCTGTCCAACAACCGCTTCTACCCACCACCCCCCAAGGGCAAGGAGGTGAGGGTAGCCCATGGCAAGCCCCGGGGCCCTGCCCCCCAGCCCCAGCACGGCCCCTCCCCATCTGTCCAACAAACGCTTCTACCCACCACCCCCCAAGGGCAAGGAGGTGAGGGTAGCCCATGGCAAGCCCCGGGGCCCTGCCCCCCAGCCCCAGCACGGCCCCTCCCCATCGGCACCTGGACCCCCAGGGCCACACCTATCCCACCTGCTCTCTGGCCTGCCTCTGGCCCCACGCCCACCTGGGCCCCAGGTCCAGAGCTGACCCTCACTCAGCGGAGCTGGGCCCAGCACGCCAGCCCAGGTTCCACTGCCCCACCCCCAGGTCATCATCCACCGGCTCCTGAGCATGTTCCACCCTCGGCCCTTCGTGAAGACCCGCTTTGCCCCTCAGGGGGCCGTCGCCTGCCTGACCGCCACCAGCGACTTCTACTACACCGTGATGTTCCGGTGAGGGCTCCTGGCAGCCCCATCCTTGCCTCCCACCTGGGCCTGGGACACCAGGGACGCACAGATGGGTTGAGCACCAGGAGGCAGGGCCTGACTCAAAGCCCCCAGCTCTACCACTTACCACCCTGTGGTCCCGGGCAAGCAGCTTTGGCTCTCTGAGCCTCACTTTCCTCATTGTGCATCAGGGCGGTGGTGACTTCCTCCAGGAGGAAGAGAAAAGGTGTTGAATGTGCTTAGCATGGGGCTGTTGGCCGTGATTGTCATCCACACAGAAGGGGGTGCGTAAGAGCTGTGACACCAGGTCACACACACCCTGGAGGGCTCAGAGGAGACTCGGGCAAGGCTTCCGGGGAGGGCAGCACGTGAACTGGGCCCTGAAGGATGGGCAGCGCTTGGAGGGCGTCCCTTCTGCCTGCCCCACACACTTCTTCCTCCCTCGCCCAGCCCTCTGCCCCGCACAGAGTCTGGCCAAGGGTTCCAGGCTTTGGGGCAGAAGTGAGAGGGCAGGTGGGCAGGCTCTGCTCAGCAGGGAACCTGCTCCCAGCCGGGCCCTTTCCCTCCAGCATCCACGCCGAGTTCCAGCTCAGCGAGCCGCCCGACTTCCCCTTCTGGTTCTCACCCGGCCAGTTCACGGGCCACATCATCCTCTCCAAAGATGCCACCCACGTCCGTGACTTCCGGCTCTTCGTGCCCAACCACAGGTGAGAGCCTTGGCCCCGGCCCCAGCATCCTGCTCCCGTTTGCCCCCAACCAGCTCCAGGAGCTCAGATGCAGCGGCCCGGAGGCCCCGTCAGTCTCTCCCCAGAGCTACTTCTCTTCAGAGGGGCCTAGAGCTGACCCAGGAGGAGGTAGCTTGAGGTGGGCTGAGGGGGGTCATTCCATCATCTGATAGGCGCGTCCCAGGCTCTGTGTGGGCCTGGCCTGCCAGCTCTGTGCCGGGACCCAACGCAGCGGCCAACAGCCTCTCCCTGAAGATGGAACTGCCCCTCCCTATATTGCTGACAGACCTCCAACAGACCCGTAACCACAGCCTGCTCATGCCACCCTAGGCGAAGGCCAGCAGGTGGGGAGGGACCCGGCTGGTCAGGGTCCAGGAAGGCCTCCCAAAGGAAGGGACGTCTGTGCAGCGACCTGGGGGCTGAGGAGAGTTTAGCCAGGCAGAGGGAAGGGCACATACAAAGGCCTAAGAAGCAGGCCCTCCAGGCCTGCAGTTGCTACCACAGACCCTGGGGGGCCAGGGGGCAGCTCCTGGGAGGGCTCAATGCCAGTCACCTGCCTGCTTGCCTGCCTGACCTGCTCAGGGGCAGCCTCTTGTCAGGGAAGCAGGGGACGCAGAGAGTCTTTCCAGATTCCTCCCTGATAGCACACAGCTGCTTAGTGAGCCTGAGTGACTCTGTGCAGGGACAAGACCTGGGCTGAGAGATGAGGGGCCCAGAGCAAAGTCTCTGCCGTGGCACCCGTGGGCTCCGTGGCTGTGGGCAAGGCTCTGGACCCCTCCAGGCCTCAGTTTCCTCATCTGCTAGATGGGAGGCTGGCTCCTGGGCAGGAGTGAGGGGGTCATTGGGACATCCTGGGAAGAGAAAGTTGCCCCCAGGACCAGGAGCGGTTTCCTCTCAGTCCCCCGAGGGAGGGAGCATCCCGGGCCACGGGGAAAATGTGGAGGAAGGACGAGCTCTCCTCCTCCTTCTTCGCTCATCAGGCAAGCCCCTGTGCTGCAGGGGCTCAGCCCAGGGTTGGAGGTGGTGTCCTGGACTGAATGAAACAGCAGGAGGGGGCAACTGCTCCTGGGCCTGTGTCTCAGGCCTAGACCACGGGACCGCTGACCGGCTCTGAGGGCACCCAGCTCACCCTGACTGCTTCACCTGCCCAAGGTGGTTGGTTGTCTGTCCTGGGGCGCCCCCAGGTGGCGGATCTGCAGGTTGCACATGCTCAGGCCAGACTTGCCGCTGGGGGAGGCGCTGATGAGCGCGGCCTCAGAGTCATGGATCGTGGACAGTGCATGAGCCATGGGTATGGAAGCCCTTTATGAACTGTAAAGGGCTGGGCCAGTGGAGGGTGGTATGGTCGCAGTGCCTTCCGAAGAGGCAGCCTGGGGAGAGGAAAGGGCCCAGGCTCTGCCATCAGAACTCTAGTGGCTCTGAGACCTCGGGTTCACCCTGCCAAGTCTCAGCATCCTCATCTATAAAATAGGGTCAGCTGCATGCTTTCAGTGAGATAAAGTCCGATGTCTGGTTAATGGGCCTTGATGACGGAGGTGTTCTGCCCTAGCCACCCTCTCACCTGTCCCCAGGTCTCTGAATGTGGACATGGAGTGGCTGTACGGGGCCAGCGAGAGCAGCAACATGGAGGTGGACATCGGCTACATACCCCAGGTGAGCGCACAGGTGGTCCCTACCCAGGTAGGAAGGCGGGGCTCGGCCGCAGGGCCCTGCCACAGGGCCTCTCAGCCTGGCTGCAGGGAGGCCCAGCTGGCTAGGAGCCTTGGGACAGTGAAGGACAGAGCTTCTGCAGGCTGAAGCCACTGTCCCCAAAGCAGGATCCTAGGAAGCCACCTGTTCTTCCTAGCCAGCGTCTGCCATGGGCCCTCAGATGGCTTCACACTGGCTGGACACTGGCTCTGTCCTGGACTCACTGCACAGCCTTGACCAGGCCCTGCCTTTCCCTGGGCCTGTCTCCCCACCTCTGCAATGAGTGGCGTATCTTTGAGGGTCTCTCGGGGCCCCTGGAGGACTCAGGCCCCTCGCTGAGACGTCCCTCAGTGACATCATCCCTCACTGACCTCTGGCCCAGATGGAGCTGGAGGCCACGGGCCCCTCAGTGCCCTCTGTGATCCTGGACGAGGATGGCAACATGATCGACAGCCGCTTGCCCTCGGGGGAGCCCCTCCAGTTTGTGTTTGAGGAGATCACGTGGCAGCAGGAGCTGAGCTGGGAGGAGGCCGCCCGGCGCCTGGAGGTGGCCATGTACCCCTTCAAGAAGGTGAGGCCAGACAGGGGTAAGGGGTGGGGTTGGGACCCCTGGGGCTGGGTCCAGAGCTGTGGGAGCAGCACGTGGGCACTGGGCATGGGATGCCGTGCAGGGCCTGCTGCTGAGGCTGCCTCCCTGTGGGGCCCAGCCTGGGCCGGGGAGCCTCCCCTTTGCCCTTTAGAACTTGGAGGAGGCATCCCCTGGCTCAGCATCAGCCTTTCACACAGACACACAAACACACACAAACATACATGCATATGTACACACACACGTATATACACTACAGACACACACTACATGCACATCACACACTCAGCCCCTGAATGGGACCCTGGCGGCACACAATAGCTTCTCTCTGTCTCGACTTGGCCCCAGGTCACCTACCTGCCGTTCACCGAGGCCTTTGAGCAAGCCAAGGCCGAGAACAAGCTGGTGCACTCAGTCCTGCTGTGGGGGGCCCTGGACGACCAGTCCTGCTGAGGTGAGGGAGACCCTTCCAGTCTGAGGGGAGGAAGGAGGGCAGACTTCATACCTTGTGGGTGCAGGAGGCCCTGAGACCAATGGGACTCTCCTGTCGCAGTATGAGGGACTCAGGGATGACATGGGGCGGGGTGTGGGGTGAGGGCTCACAGGGTTCTGTGCTAAGCCCAGAGGAAGCTGCTGGACACAATAGAAAGAGCCCAGCTCAGCCATTTTCAGCCTGGAGACCTTGGCCAAGTGACTCCTTCTCGGAGCCTTAGTTTTCTCAGCAGCAAGAGGGTAACGTACTTACCTCCCAGAGTTGTGAAAACAGACGTGAAAGTGCCTGTACTCTGTGCAGTGTTGCACACGAGTGAGAGAAGGTAGTGCCAGAGCCTGGGCTGCGTTCACTTATTCAGAAAATTCAACGAAGACCCGCTGGTGCAAAGTTCTTTGGGTGCCTGACATTGGGTACAAAGATGGGCAAACAATGGCCCTGTCCACATCCAGCCAATCGACAAACATCCTGGGCGCCTCCTGTGCCGAGCCATAGGCTAGGTGTTGGGCACCTTGCACTGAGGAAGTCAGAATCAGCCCCAGTCCTCAGGGAGCACACAGTGTGTGCAGAAGGCAGACAGTGAATGAACAAGTACAAGCTTGGTGAATTTACACAAGGCATGGTCCAGAGTGGCACGAGAGTGTGTAACGGGGGGTGGCGGGGTCAGGGAAGGCTTTTTTTAGAGAAAGTGACATATAAGCTGAGACTTTGAAGGATGAGGAGGATGAGTTTGCCAAGTGACAGGGGAAGCGTTTTAGGTAGAAGAATTGTCTGTGCAAAGGCCCTGGGACACAGTTTAGTGGATTTAAGGAGCTGTCACTGTCTACAAGCCCCTGGGCCAGGTAGGCCCCCAGCCAAGTCTCAGCCCAGGATGCCAGTATGTTACTGATGTTAGTTACAACTGCCATTTATTCCGCACCTCCTCTGTGGTAGATTCTTTGAATCTGTTATTTCACCTGGGTGCACTGACTGTTCTACAGTTTATGAGGTTTACTGCTGATAGAAAACCCAGTGAGACATGCAGGGTGCCTCACCCACCTGGCCTTGCCTCTCCCTGAACAGGGTCAGGGCGGACTCTCCGGGAAACTGTCCTGGAAAGTTCGCCCATCCTCGCACTCCTCAATGAGAGCTTCATCAGCACCTGGTCCCTAGTGAAGGAACTGGAGGACCTGCAGGTGAGTGACAGGTGGGCGGGAAGAGCCCCACGGCAGCCCCTGGGACAGTGCTGGGAGCCGAGGTGTCAGGAGCGTGCCCAACTGTCCCCACAGAACAACCAGGAGAACCCATCCCACCAGAAGCTGGCCAGCCTGCACCTGGAGAAGTACAGCTTCCCCGTGGAGATGATGATCTGCCTGCCCAATGGCACCGTGGTAGGTCCCCCAGCACTCATCCCCAGCCCCGGGCCAGGCACCATGGGGCAGAGGAAGTGGCAAACAAGGGGCACGGCTTACAGACCTCATCAGGCTCCAGGTCTGGCTCTCCCACTTCCTGGCTGGCGTCTTAGCCAGTCCAAGCCTCAGTTATCCCCTGATGTCCCCTCGGCCTGCCTTGTGCAGGTGTCGGGACACTCCCTCAGAAAGGGAACCTCAACAGCACTTTGGGGACCTGGCAGCAGTGGGCATGGTCTAGCAGCAGAGTGGACAGGAACATGACCTGGAAGGGAAGGCTCACCTCAGACCACTGTAGCCAGTCCTGGGCTGGAAGGGAGGGAGGGACAGGCCTCGTGACAGGCAGAGAGGACCTGGGGACGCCCCAGGCCGAGCCAGGCTTCAAGACCCTATCTCTCCCTAAGGGCCCCTTACACAGCACTCACATCGCCGCGTTGGGTTCTCACGGGAGCTTTGGGAGATAGATGAGCACGAATGCCGATCTCACAAACAGGGAAACTGAGGCTCAGAAAGGTTTAGAGACTTGGCAAAAGCTGCATAATTAAGAAGTACAGCTGGGCTTGCCTGGTGGCACAGTGGTTGGGTGTCTGCCTGC
>NC_041216.1:14888832-14893513 GCF_002837175.3 Physeter macrocephalus | reverse complement strand
AACGGGAGAGGCCACAGCGGTGAGAGGCCCGCGTACCGCAAAAAAAAAAAAAAAAAAAAAAAAAAAAAAAAAAAGAAGTACAGCTGCCGGGAATTCCCTGCGGTCCAGTGGTTAAGACTTGGCGCTTTCACTGCTGTGGGCCTGGGTTCAGTCCCTGGTGGGGGAATTAAGATTCCACAAGCCGTGCAGCACAGCCAAAAAAAAAAAAAGAAAGAAAGAAAGAAAAAAGAAATATAGCTGACTTTCAAAACAGGCACCCGCCTGTGAGCCTCAGGATCACCTGCTCTTCTGAGCAGAGCTGCCCCTTATCCTTGAAGTCCCAAGGGATGGTTAGTGTGGGACTGAGGGATGGAAGCGGGTGGGGAGCAGTGCAGGAGCAAGAGCTGGGCTGGCCTGGAATGGGGGCGTCCAGTGAGGGCTTGGTGGCGAGGACGAGGGTGCCAGCCAAGGGCCTCTGTCTGAAGTTCAGAAGAGGAAAGGCCCGGGGGAGCCAGGCAGCTCGCACCCGTCCACAGGCGCCCATCTTGTGGTGGACTCGGCCCAGCCAGGGCCCGGGGTGGCGAAGCTGGGCGGACAGGGCTCTGCCTGGGCTGCGGTGGCCTGTGCTCTCCCGCTCGCTCGATTTGTTTGTCCGTTTACCGGTCACCTGCCCTTAAGGTGCCCACTACCTGGAGCGGGAGGCAGATGGGGACACACGCGTGTGGGCATTTCAACACAAGTGAGTGTGGAGTTCAGGGCTTCTGGGAACAGCGGAGAGAGGTCATGGGGCACGGAGGCGGGGGAGGGAAAGGTGATGCCGGAAGGCGTTAGGTTTCACCTGGTGGGCGAGGTGTGGAGCCCTGGAGTCAGAGGGCCCTGTGAGCAGAGGAGGAGGGGAACGGGCTGCCCCTGCTGTCCGCCATCCGCCTCAGCGGGGACAGTTGGGGGCCACAGGGGCACTGAGCCCGGCTGGGCCCCCGCTCTCCTCAGCCCACCCTTCTCCCAGGTCCACCACATCAACGCCAACTACTTCTTGGACATCACCTCTGTGAAGCCTGAGGACATCGAGAACAATGTCTTCAGCTTCTCATCCACCTTTGAAGACCCGTCCACAGCCACCTACATGCAGTTCCTGAAGGAGGGCCTCCGGCGCGGCCTGCCCCTCCTCCAGGCCTAGTGCGCCTGCTGGGCAGTGAGAAGCCCGCTGGACGGGGAGCTGGACAGGCCCCTCTGCCCCGGAGCCAGAGCAGCCCTCGCACATTTCACCTTCCACCTCTCAGGCTGCCCGTGGGGTCTGCGGCCATCCGAGCTTTGCCTCAGTGAAGGGGGGACAGGGGGTCCTTGGCTGACCAGGTGGATGAACCTCGAGCTCCAGCTGCCACCATCAGCCCTTTACTACCTACCTGGCTCCGGAAGCCGCTTGGGACCCCAGAAGAGGGCCCGAGGTCATCTCCCTGGACCTCACTCACTCAGGCACGTAGTCCCGGCCCTAGCAGGGCGAGTAGTAGGGAAGAGTGGGTGCGAGGAAGACAGGGCCACCCCCCTCTCCTTACCTTCACCCCCTCCCAAAGGGAGCACCAAGAAGCCCTGGCCTGAGGGTGTGGGCAGGCTGCCAGGGAAGCACTCCTGTGTGTCTGGAGCCGCCTTCCTCGCATAGCCCTGGCTGCCCTCCTGTGCTTGGGGTCCCCGGTGGAGTCAGTCTCAGCTGGAGACAGCCTTCTGGAAGCTCTGGGTAGGACCCTCCTTCAGAGGCGGAAATCGTACTGTTCCCTGCTCTCCCCAGACCACTCAATCCAACCTAACGACAGGGCCCCGCAGCCTATTTCGGGACCTCCTGGAAGCCAGCTCTCTAGGGAGGTTTACCATGAAGTAAGCTTCTGCCCTTGGCAAGGAGTCCGCTGAGGCCCAGGACCATGGCACCCCTACCGCCTACCCCAGCACAGGCCACAGCGGGACTGCTGGAGCCAGCGTCCCTGTAACACCTCCTGCCCCTCAGACCTCAGCTCCACGGAAGTGTAGCCCAGTCAGAGAACACAGCGTCCCCCAGAGCTGGCACTGTCCCAGCCATCAGGCAGCCCAGACCGGCCTGTCCACCACTGGGTGGCCACTGACTCTCCTTGGCCACTCTTAGGGCCTTGGTCCACATCCTGAGCCACTGACCACAGCCAGTCTCTTTTTTATACACGCAGGAAAAGTGTTTTTATGTGAACTTTCTCACAGTTTATATTTTTGATAGCCCTGGCACTGAGGAGAAAGGAAGGGGCCGTGGTACCCCCCAGAAGCTGCCCCATGATGGCTGGATCTGAAAGCCTAGGTGGATCCAGCTTGATGTCTTTGCAGTTGCTGCTGTGGGAAGAAACACCCCTCTCTTCCTTCTCTTCCAACTGTTTAAAAATAGTTCTCAGAGGGTCAGTATACCCCCTGCTGTATCCTTGTCCTCCACTCAGGCCCCTGAGGGGCCCTTGGGCTTTCGTAAAGCCCCCTCCGCCGCCCACCCCTGCCCTCGCTTATGCCCCCTCTGCCACCCCACAGGGGGGCTCCCTCCTGAACCTGGAAGGGGAAGGAAGGTAAACATTTCCTCAGATGCACTCCCAGGCCTCCCACCTGCCACTGGAGCTTCCACACTGAGTCTTCCTCACAGACTGTCGTGTTCTCAGTGTTGTATCAAGTATTGTAATAATGGCCAATTACCAAGAGCTTTCTCTACCTAAGGCACTTTGTTAAGATCACATGCATTTCCTCATTTAATCCTCACAACAGACGTGAGGCAGATATTAATCATTCCCATTTTGCAGATGAAGGAATTGGGTCTCAGGAAAGTGAAGTGACTTGCCCGAGGTCACTCAGTGGTAGGGTTGAGGTTCAGCCTGTGTCTTGATGTTGGAGTGTTTTGTCTTGCACTAGACATGCCACCCCCCACCCCAACCTCTCTCTCCCCTGTTTTCACTGAGGTGAGAAACAAAGCCTTTCAAACCAAAATGTCTTATTCCCCTCTCTTCTCCAGAGCAGATGAGGCGTGAGCCAACAAGCTCAGCCCAGTTCTTTGTGTTCCTTCTGGAAGGCAGTGCTTCCATGCCACTTACAGGGAGGGAGGGCACCGAGCCTGTCTCAGTGCTTCCAGGCATGGGTGGCAGTAGCCTGTCCCATGAGCCACCCAGTGTCAGCAGAGGCTCAGCCCTCCCACCTAGCAGGCTCTTCCCCTCACGCTGGTCTGGGAAGGCCGGCGCCTTGATGAGCGACCTGTACCCCTTGAAAGGTAAAGCTTGTTTGGGCTTTCTGCATCCTCACCTGATGCCTCTGCCTGACCCCCCCCCCACCATGAGCCCTGAGGCTCATGGTGGGGGAGGGCCCCAGCTGCCCTCTTTTGTCACCGCTCTGCCACTTCCCTCCCCTGTCCCTAATGTGTCCTATAATAAAACTGGAGATTAGGGTGGTTCTAAGTGCCTTTCCTTTGAGCTGGATGTTGTTCAGTTCTGTCCTCGGTCTCATTCCTCTGCTGGGATTGGCTTGGCAGATGTGCAAGGGAGCATGGCTGGAATGCCTTTGGGGACTATCTTATTTGTCACCAGAAGGCTTGAGTGACTTGCTTAAAAGAAATTTGTGATAGACCTAGAGGAAGAACTTACTATTTTTAGAATCTGGTGCTCTGTGTTGAGAAAGATTCTGAAGTTAAACCCATCATCTTAGAAGCAGAGCCTGAGACAGGCATTAGGTAAATTTCTTTGAGGGTGTGAACTTCAGGAAAAACCTGTAAAAGAAGGATTGAAGCAGAAGGGGGAAAGGAAGAACCTTGAGCAGGGATAGAGTCTCAAAGCCAAGCCTTGGCCAGATCTCAGGAGCAGGGCTCCAGAGCACAAACCACACTGCCAAGTTGAACTGGTCTCTTGTACCCTGTATCAGTCAGTCAGTGGTTTAGGGGGTAAGATAACTTACCAGGTTAGGGCTTGCATTCTGAGAATGGGGCAGCTGTGAGTAGCCAACACAGCTGCTGGGGGATGGTTTCACAGGTTGGGTAAAAGGGATCTTTGGGGAGAACCAAGGAAAGGCAACTAGAGTGGATTTGCAAGATCTGCCATTGCCCAGGATGGGAAAGCAATGATTAAAGCAACAATTTGTCATCCTGGAAGGAGGGCTGGACCTGAAAGTCAAATTTCATCATTTGAAATATGGTGGGGATCAGGGTGGACACAGTCTCTGACTAGGACCAGCTACATAGTTTGCAGGATCCAGTGCAAAATGAAAATGCAGGGCCCTGTTGAAGAAAACTATTTTGTTAATTTCAAGAGGTCAACAACAGGGCATTAAAGCAAGAACGAGTCAGTCTGAGCATGAGGCCTGTGTGACTGCACAGGTTCTCCGCGCCATGAAGCCCATCTGTCCCTGGCAGCTAGGACTTGCAAGCTTTGAGCCCGAAAAACTGCAGCCTGGGAGGCAGGCACAGCCACGTGCTGAAGTCAGAGGAGGGCATGTGACCCAGGCCTGGATGCCATGGAGACAGGACCCTGAAGGTTTGAGCACGAAGAGGGAGTGGGTGAGTGAGACTGGAAGGAATGTGGGTCTCTTTCGCAATGCCTCTGGTGTCTTTCCCCATCAATCTACCCACCTGATCAACCAACTCACTGAATGTACCGTGTGTGTGTGTGTGTGTGTGTGTGTGTGTGTGTGTGTGTGTGTGAGAGAGAGAGAGAGAGAGAGAGAGAGA
>NC_041216.1:14873809-14883636 GCF_002837175.3 Physeter macrocephalus | reverse complement strand
CTGTGCCCCGCAACAGGAGAGGCCACAACAGTGAGAGGCCTGTGTACCGCAAAAAAAAAAAAAAAAAAAAAAAAAAAAGAATCTGCCTGCTAATGCAGGGAACACAGGTTCGATCCCTGGCTGCGGAGCAACTAAACCTGTGCGCCACAACTACTGAACCTGCACTCTAGAGCCTGTGAGCCACAGCTGCTCAGCCCATGTGCCACAACTACTGAAGCCGGTGTACCTAGAGCCTGTGCTCTGCAACAAGAGAAGCCACAACAATGTGAAACCCACGCACCACAACGAAGAGTAGCCCCCACTCACCACAACTAGAGAAAGTCCACGCAAAGCAACAAAGACCAAACACAGCCAAAAAATAAATGTGTATATTTTTAAAAGACCGAACTAACTTTTTGGCCAGCCCAGTGTTTTAGGCTCTGAGCCATACTGCTTTCCATTACAACTACTTACTTCTGCAGTTATAGCTTAAAAGCCACCACAGATGATACTTAAAAAATGGGTATGACCATTTTTCCAGTAAAACATTGTATATAAAAACAGGTCCCATCCCTGCTCTCGGCCACCGTGTTTTGCTTGGAGGATACAACAGGCTCATGACTGGTCTCTGCACCTTCCCATCCAGTAGCCAGAGTAATCTTTTAAAACCTCAAATCTGATCCTTACTTACTCAGAATCTTCCAGTGGCTCATTATTGATCTTAGAATCAAAGCTCCCAATTCACTTTGCAGTCTCTCCCAACTCCCCATCCCACCAATCCTGTTCCAGCCATGCTGAATTACTTGTAATTTCACGGACTTTTGCTTCTGGCCTCTTATTCAAGCTATTTCCAACTGGGACCTCCTCTACAAAGACTTCCCTACACATTAGGTGTTCCTCCTTTGTATTTTGCCCAGTCTCCAGTTGTTTCATCATGAAGGCAGTAAATGTTGATGAATTTTGCTTCCCTGCAGACCCTGCCCAACATCTCTGATCTCTGTCTGAGGGATGTGCCCCCAGTCCCTACTCTGGCTGACATCGCCTGGATTGCTGCAGATGAAGAGGAGACTTATGCCCGGGTCAGGTAGCGGAGGCAATAGCCTGCCGGCTGGGGAATGAAAAGCTTCTTCCCAGATGAGGTGGTAGGCAGCAGGAATGAGAGCTGTGGGCTCAGAGTGGGAGCGGAACCTGTGTTACTCTTGTAGGAGTGCATGAAGGAATTTTGGAAGCAGTGCAGTGGCCTGCTCTCTCTGACACACTGTCTTTCCCTGGTCCAGGAGCGATACACGCCCCCTGAGGCACACCTGGAAGCCCAGCCCTCTGATCATCATTCAGCGCAATGCCTCAGTGCCCAACCTCCGTGGGTCAGAGGAGAGGCTCCTGGCCTTGAAGAAGCCGGCCCTGCCGGCCCTCAGCCGCACCACAGAGCTGCAGGAGGAGCTGAGCCACCTGCGCAGCCAGATTGCTAAAATAGTGGCAGCTGATGCAGGTAAGAGCCCCTGAGCTAGGACCAGGATATAGCAGTCTGTTCCTTTTTGCTTAGCTTTTGGACAGGATAGGGATAAGGGTGGTCCCTGGTTCGGGGGTACTCGGGCCTAGGCCTCTGAGGTTGCCATGAGGCCTGGCTAGCCTGTTATAATCTTTAGATGGTTTCCGTCAGCCATTTTGGGGCTGACTGGTTGGGTTAGGAACAAAATCTTCACTTAACCTGGGGCCGCAGGCAGGTTCCCCGCCTTGGCCACAAAAACCAACACTCTCTTCCAAGTGTCTCTAAGATTATGTCTTCCATGAGCGCTCATGGCTTGCCTTTTCAATATGAGAAATAAGCATTCCCTACCACGAAGAGACATCCCTCTTTGTAAACACCTGTCCCCCTTTCCAGCAGAGACCCTCCACCCATTCCTCCACCTTTCTGTCTGCAGTTAAGGCAGAACCACTGGAAATGAATGGGATGACCAGATGCAGGACATACTAACAGGTGGATCTCTCCCAAGCTGCTCAGTGTTTAACCCTCGTATTCCTCCCGTTCTCACTGTTTTGCTCCTCACTGACTCAAAGTCATAGCTCCCAAACCTTGTCAGTTGGTAGAACACATAAAAATCACGGTGTTCTCTTTGAAATCTTCATGTATTTAATTCCCTCATATGGCAGTTTTATAGAGGAAATGGACCTGAATTTTCCATTTATATTTGTTGGCTACTTTTTTGTCCCTAGAATGTTCCCTAGAAACTTAGAAATTGAGGAAATTCTATCCATTAAAATCTGGGCATTAGGAGGACCATCACCATTCTGGTTTTTTGCTTCAGAACAATTCTTTCAGTCACAGATAGCTGGATTCAAGGGAGCATAGTCAGAAGCACTGGCCTAGTTAGAGAAAAGGACAAATTCAGGCCTTGGTTCTGCACTGTTGCTTCAGTCTAGAGTGCTGTCACTCCACAGCCCACTGCAGAATGGGAGCTTTTAGGAGGCAAGGCCCTTATGGGGTGGTTTTTTTCTGCCCTCCTGGAACACTGGAAGAGCCCAGTGCTGCTACATCTTCTTGAGATCCTGAGAGGGGAAGGTAGTGGAGGAACCCAGGATGTCATGGTGTCAGCCTAGGAAATGAATGTTTGGTAGGCAGTGCTTGCAGGGAGATGTAACTGCTGTATTTTAGCCCCAATGTCCATCCATGCCTATTGTTTTCTCTTTCAGCTTCGGCTTCATTAACGCCAGATTTCTTATCTCCAGGAAGTTCAAATGTCTCTTCTCCCTTACCTTGTTTTGGATCCTCATTCCACTCTACAACTTCCTCTTTGGGGAGAACCAAGGAAAGGCAACTAGAGTGGATTTGCAAGATCTGCCATTGCCCAGGATGGGAAAGCAATGATTAAAGCAACAATTTGTCATCCTGGAAGGAGGGCTGGACCTGAAAGTCAAATTTCATCATTTGAAATATGGTGGGGATCAGGGTGGACACAGTCTCTGACTAGGACCAGCTACATAGTTTGCAGGATCCAGTGCAAAATGAAAATGCAGGGCCCTGTTGAAGAAAACTATTTTGTTAATTTCAAGAGGTCAACAACAGGGCATTAAAGCAAGAACGAGTCAGTCTGAGCATGAGGCCTGTGTGACTGCACAGGTTCTCCGCGCCATGAAGCCCATCTGTCCCTGGCAGCTAGGACTTGCAAGCTTTGAGCCCGAAAAACTGCAGCCTGGGAGGCAGGCACAGCCACGTGCTGAAGTCAGAGGAGGGCATGTGACCCAGGCCTGGATGCCATGGAGACAGGACCCTGAAGGTTTGAGCACGAAGAGGGAGTGGGTGAGTGAGACTGGAAGGAATGTGGGTCTCTTTCGCAATGCCTCTGGTGTCTTTCCCCATCAATCTACCCACCTGATCAACCAACTCACTGAATGTACCGTGTGTGTGTGTGTGTGTGTGTGTGTGTGTGTGTGTGTGTGTGTGAGAGAGAGAGAGAGACATAAAGGCTAAAATAAAAGAAAGCTACAAAGCACTGGAGGGCAGGAGTCAGAGGAGAAAGAGGCCCATTCTTGCTGCAGAGAAGACTGTAGAGGGTCTTGGCTGGGAAGCATGAACTGTGAAGGCACCAGGGCGAGATGAGGCAACGAAGCACTAAGTCTGGGGCCTTGAACGCCAGAGGGAGGATTCTGAAGTTTGCACTAGGGGTGGGGACAGCAGTCACCGATCAATTTGGGGGCCGAATAGCAACACAGACCCCTTCCAGAAGTCGTTTCGGGACTAAGCGCGGAGAGCGGCAAGGAGGCCGACCGGGCGGGCCTCAGGGATCTCCAAGCGCAATCAGCTTTTCCCCAGGGCTTTGACAGGTGGGGGCGTGGCCTCTGGTGGGCGTGCCTCCTCCCTCGGGATCTGCAAGTGCGCCGCCCCTCCCCCACAGAGCCCTCGCTTGCCCCGCCCCCAGCAGGGCCCGCCTTCAGAGGGCGCGCGCCGCCGCGGCTCGGTGCGCAGATGCTAGGGATCGCTTCCGGGGGTTGGGTCAGCGGAAGTGAGGGCGGTTGAGGCTGGGCGGCCCGCTGTGGTAGGAGGGGCCGTGAGGTGAGTGAGTCCGGAGCTGCAGTGTGAGGTGAGACTAGGTCCGAGCGCCGCCCCGGCGCGGGAGCGCGGCCTTCCGGCCCGGCCGTCGCGCGGCGTACTGCCGGGCGCTGTGCGGTGCCCGCGGCTGCTGTGCCCGCGCCGGTTCTCGCGGGAGCCCGTGTCGTCCGCCTCACCATGTCAGGGGGGAAACTGAGTCCCCAGGGGCAGTTGCTCGCCCGAGTCACCCAGCTGCACCAGAGGCTTCATGTTTCGGCCGCCTCCTCGCTCCTTCCGGGACCCGGCCCCGGGCCTTTGGGTCCAAGGGCCGCCCGAGCCGCGGCGAAAACTTGGCCGACCTTGGCCCTGTCGGGTCGGGCTGTTGCGGGGGAGGGGAGGCGTGTCCCGGGCAAGGGCCCCGCGGCGGCTCCCCCGGCGCAGAACTGCGCTGAGCGCGGCGACCTCGGCGGGGACCGGGGTGATGCCGCCAGGCCCCGGTCGGGAGGCGCTGCGTCTCCGGCGGGGGACCGCGTGTAAACACTGGGGCAGCAGCCTCGGAAGGGGCAGTGCACGCGCAAGGTGATGGGAACCAGCTGGCGCGGCCAGCGAGCTGGGGGCGTCTTCTAGCCAGACGCATGTGGAGGGTTCAAGGCTAAGTCGGCGTTCTCGTTGGTCCGTGTCTTAATTGAACAAAGCTCGAGTGCCTGCTGTGTAGTGAGCGAGCGCTGGGTTGTGCCTGGGAAGTCCCCGCCCTTCGGACAAACTGCACTGCACACCGTTACCTAGTTACTGCTGCTCGAAGGAAACGCGGGGTGCCGGTCGGGGAAGGGGAGGCGATGCTTGAGTTGAGCTCCAGGAATGATTAAGGATGAGCTTGGAGAATGGGGTGCTGGTGTTTCGAGCAGAGGCAATAGTGTGGACAAGGCCATCGAGGGGCTGAAAGGCCAGCGTGGCTGGAGGGCAAGGGGAAAGCAGGTGTGGCTGTGAAGTGTGCGGGGACCAGAGTGGACAGGCCTTGTAGGCTGCGGGGAGTTGGGTACACAGGGCAGAGAAAGATGAGGTTGGGCCTGATTGGGGACGGCCTGCTGGCCATGCTAAGGAGTCTAGATGTTATCCTCTTGGCTCTAGCAAGCATAGCGGGTTTGAAGCATGGCAGGGATATGATTAGCACTGTGTTCTAGAAAGATGCCCCTGGCTGTCGTGTGAGGGTTAGGCCCAACTGAGTTTGGAGGTAAGTTTGGAGAGGAAGTGGCTGCAGTGACTAAAGTGAGAAACACAGGGAAACAGTGTTGTGTGGAGCTTGTGGCAGCTACTGAAATTCAGCAAAGAGCCTGGCACACAAAAGGACTTTGATAAAAGGCTTGAACTTTGCTGAGAAGATGGAGCCCGTGCAGGAGGCAGCAGGGTCTGCAGACTTTCTACTGCCGTGACCACTGAGTGACCTTAAACCAGTCCCTTCCTCTTTCTAGCTTCTTTTCCTCATGTATTGTAAAGTGAGTAATACCTCCTCTCCTAGCGGTAGAAGAGAGGCCCTCCAAGGGAGGTTTCCAGAAAGAGCTGCTTCGGTCAGCGCAGCCCAGCCCCTCTTCACAGGCTGCCCTTGGCTCCCCAGTGACTTCTTACCCAGGGCATTCCCAGCCCTTGTGACTTGAACCGCCCCCCACCACCACCATGTACCTTTGCGGCCTTACCATACTCTGCTCTTTACATATCTCTTCACATTCCTTTCCTAGAGCTGTGGTGCTGTTTTCCTTCCCTTCTTAGCCCCTCTGAACTCACCTTGGGGCCTTGGGGCCTGGGACTGAACTCACCTGGTCACCTGCCGGGTGTGCCTTTCTTAAGCAGTGATACTCAGCCTCTGCTAGAATTATGTATTCAGGTCGTATCTCTCGTCTAGATTATGAGATCCTTGAGAGCATGGCTGTGTCTTACTCCTTCCATAGCCCCTACAGTGCCCAGCACAGGGCCTGGCACAGAGTGAGTATTGTTAGTGTTCGAAGAACAAGGGACTGAATGAGCTCATTGACTGCAGCTGCTCACCAGGCAAGGGCAGCTGTGAGGAATCCAGTCAGCAGCAACTCCACCCATCTGCGTCTTGCTTTAACAGTTCATTAAGTACTTTAAAATCCTGTTTCACCGATTGACTCTTAAGGTAACTTAGAGTGGCAGCTCTTCCTGTCATCTTTTTACAGATGGAGAAACCAACATTCAGAAAGGTCAAGTGACTTGCCTATGGCTACTAAGCCAGTAGATGGCTGAGCCAGCATAAACACTTTTGGCTCTTTTCCCCTGTAGCCCAGTAAACTGAGTTTGGCTACCGGTGGCTGGCTGTTCTTTGTACTGTTGTCTGTTTTACCTCTTCCCCTTATGGGGACCCAGTAGCGCTAGGCTGGGTGGCACATGCTGGCCTTTTTACATCTTATCCCCAGGAATGAATGTTGGGCTTGGATGGTACCTACACTCTGGCTTTCCCATGAGCTTTTTTAACTACCAAAGGGTTCTGTTTACATCTTAAGAAGTTTGCTTGTTGTTTTATCTTTCTTATCAACTTAAAAAAAATTTTTTTTTATTCAAGTATAGTTGATTTACAATGTCATGTTTCTGGTGTACAGCACAGTGATTCAGTTATACATATATATTCTTTAGAAGTTTTGCCTCAGGAAACCTAAGGGCTCAGGAAGGCTCCCAGGGTTGGCCAAGCTCATATAGCAAATCTGAAATAGAACCTTTAAGGGTCCGGATTTGTTGAAGCCGTTGTTGGGTGAGGGCAGCCTCTTCGGCTGGTTTTCTCCCCCTGTGAAATGTCAGAGAAGCCTCAGCGTTAGTCATGGCTCTGCAGAGCCTGGTTTTGTGGGGCTTGTGTGGTGGTCACTGAGTCTCCTGTGGGGGCTCTTTCACAGGAAGAGGAGTCTGGTTCCTTAAGATGGCCTGATATGAAGGCGTCACGCCTCCTGCGTCCCCAAGCCTCCAGAGCTGCCCTGTGGCTGCCTTGTCCTTCAAGTGCAGGAGCCAGTCGAAATGTCGGGAATGGAAGCCAATGTGGTAAGAGGCATTCCCAGGGCAAGGGTGTGGTGGAGAAGGTTAAGCACTGGACCTGCTGCAGTTCTGAGATTCTCAAGTTAATTCTTCCCCCACCCAGGCCTGGAATTGAAGGGTCCTCCCTTCCATCCCCTCCCCCAAGGCAGAACCAACTATGATCTTGGGGCAGTTAAGGAGTCATTGTGTTTCCATCATTCTGTGCAGAGGGAAGGGAGGGCAGCCTGGCTGATCCCTACACCCGGCTAATTCCTCACCCTTTCACTGGACCCTCCCAGCACTGACTGTGCCTCGACAGCAGCAGGTGTCCCCTTAGGTGGCTGGCCAAGGTGAAGGTTGGCCCCTGCTAAAGGGGACAGGGGGAGAGGATGGGGACAGTAGTTGGATGTTCTCTGAGGTTGTGGCCGTCCCTGTCTCTTTCTGCTCTAGACCATCCCGATCTGGCAAAACAAGCCGCATGGGGCTGCTCGAAGTGTAGTGAGAAGAATCGGGACCAACCTGCCCCTGAAGCCATGTCCCCGGGCATCCTTTGAGGTAAGTGAGCTGGAAGGGCAGGCAGAGTAGAGGCTCAGAGTTGTATGGGAGGCTGGTGCTGCTTCTGTGCCCCAGACTCCTTGGCGTTGCCAAGGCAGGTTGCTTTCCTGGTCACTTCTTCTAGCTACCTATTTTCAGTGTTTCCCTGAGGCCATTACACCCCATCCTCTTCCTTCTGGCCAAGTCTAGCCATTCCTTTACTGGGCTATTTCAGTCTCACCTCTGTGCCTAGGGGGCCTTTAGTACCCACTCTGCAGCACAGATTCTTGTCTGGCCCAAGTGAGTAACACCTCCTTGTGCAGTGGAAAGCTAAGTAACGTTTATTAGTCCCAGCTGCCTCCCTCTGAGAGCTAATGGTTAAGCATCAGCTCCAGGCTAGATGGTTAAGGTGTGTGCATTTGGGGAGCTGGGACACAAAAGAGATACTTCAGCTTTCTGCCTACACAAAGGAGACAGAAATATATGCCTGAAAAGATGTGGGCCCAGGGTGAAACAAAAATGAAGGAGCTGAGTTTGTATGTCACATGGCTGAGCTGCAAAGTCTGTGCAGGAGCTTGATCTGGAGTCTGAATTGGTGTCAGGGTTGGTATTAGTCAGGAATGGTTGCAGGGGTGTTGTCCCTTGACCCAGGTTGCCAGTTACTGTGTAGGGCAGGAAGTGGCCCTAGCTGCCTCAAGCATCAGGAGCAAAGGGAAGGACAGCTAGGGAGTGTGAGTCTGTCAGTGTTGCCCCCACGCTCGGCTGTAGCCGCTCCAGTCTTTTGCCTGCATGCTGCTGGGCAGAGATGATCAAGGGCACGGGCTCCCACGGAGCAGGAGTAGTATTAGTAATACTAGCTAACATTTCCTGAGCCCATACAATGTGCCAGGCTCTGTGCTAAGTACTTTATATATGTTAACTCATTTAATTGCCAATAGCAGAGGAGCACTCTGGCTAATCAAGGAAAGCAAATGGAGGCTTCCCCTAAATGGCCCATCTTAGCATTAGCTCCTGGGTCAGTGGAAGTCTTTCTCTGTAACTCTGGAGTATCACTTCACTCCTGTGAGACCCAGGTTCCCTATCAAAAAGCCGGAGCTGTCAACTCCTGATCTACCTACCAAACAGTCTGTAACAGAAACATCTGAATTTAACTCATGTATAGGGGGATTTTTGAGAAATTATCTCTAGATTTGTTGTAAATTGATTACTTTAAATATTTGAAGGGAATCTTGCTGATTTATTATTCTTTAATTTACCCATATAAAAATATTCAATTATGAAAAGTAAAAAAGGAGAAAGGGAAACAAATTATCTATAATCACACAGTCATGACACAATAACTTTATGTTTTAGTGTAGTTCTTTTCCATCTTTTTCTAAACGCATGGTTCTTTCTTTGTTGTAATCAGTAAGTACATAATTGAACCTTCCGAATTTTTCATTTAACATGGTGTCACTCAGTCTCTGTTCCCTAGTTGTTCATTTGGGTGAATGAGCTATTTTAAGGAGTTACATTATGATTCCTTTTGTATAATTATTTTTTTATTTAAATCTAAATAGTTAGATTATCAAGTTTGCTTCTAACAAGTGTTTGTTGCTGTAACATGTAGCTCCCAGTTAGCTACAAAGGTGTTATAAAGAGCTTGCCAGGAGAAATTTCCTGTTGCTATAACAGATTGTCCATGTCCTTGCACCTGTATTCTCACAACCAGAAGGCAAGACACTCTTAGGCAGTGGGCATCTCTGTTAAAAAGTAACTCTGGGGCTTCCCTGGTGGCTCAGTGGTTAAGAGCCCGCCTGCCAATGCAGGGGACACGGGTTCGTGCCCTGGTCCGGGAAGATCCCACATTCCGCAGAGCGGCTGGGCCCGTGAGCCATGGCCGCTGAGCCTGCGCATCCGGAGCCTGTGCTCCGCAATAGGAGAGGCTACAACAGTGAGAGGCACCGCGTACAGCAAAAAAAAAAAAAAAAGTAACTCTGGCCAGTACCATTGAAGACCCCCTTTGCTCTAGCCAGGGGTCAGCAGAGGGCCAGAGAGTAAATATTAGTTTGGCCAAAAAGTTCGTTAGGTTAGTGAATACATTCAATAACGTTCTTGGTGAAAATGAAAAATGTCATTTATTTTTACTTAAAACCGAACTAGGGCTTCCCTGGTGGAGCAGCGGTTAAGAATCTGCCTGCTAGGGCTTCCCTGGTGGCGCAGTGGTTGAGAGTCCGCCTGCCGATGCAGGGGACACGGGTTTGTGCCCCGGTCCGGGAAGATCCCACATGCC
>NC_041216.1:14836822-14873727 GCF_002837175.3 Physeter macrocephalus | reverse complement strand
ATCTGCCTGCTAATGCAGGGAACACAGGTTCGATCCCTGGCTGCGGAGCAACTAAACCTGTGCGCCACAACTACTGAGCCTGCACTCTAGATAGAGCCTGTGAGCCACAGCTGCTCAGCCCATGTGCCACAACTACTGAAGCCGGTGTGCCTAGAGCCTGTGCTCTGCAACAAGAGAAGCCACAACAATGTGAAACCCACGCACCACAACGAAGAGTAGCCCCCACTCACCACAACTAGAGAAAGTCCATGCAAAGCAACAAAGACCAAACACAGCCAAAAAAATAAATATGTATATTTTTAAAAGACCGAACTAACTTTTTGGCCAGCCCAGTATTTTAGGCTCTGAGCCATACTGCTTTCCATTACAACTACTTACTTCTGCAGTTATAGCTTAAAAGCCACCACAGATGATACTTAAAAAATGGGTATGACCATTTTTCCAGTAAAACATTGTATATAAAAACAGGTCCCATCCCTGCTCTCGGCCACCGTGTTTTGCTTGGAGGATACAACAGGCTCATGACTGGTCTCTGCACCTTCCCATCCAGTAGCCAGAGTAATCTTTTAAAACCTCAAATCTGATCCTTACTTACTCAGAATCTTCCAGTGGCTCATTATTGATCTTAGAATCAAAGCTCCCAATTCACTTTGCAGTCTCTCCCAACTCCCCATCCCACCAATCCTGTTCCAGCCATGCTGAATTACTTGTAATTTCACGGACTTTTGCTTCTGGCCTCTTATTCAAGCTATTTCCAACTGGGACCTCCTCTACAAAGACTTCCCTACACATTAGGTGTTCCTCCTTTGTATTTTGCCCAGTCTCCAGTTGTTTCATCATGAAGGCAGTAAATGTTGATGAATTTTGCTTCCCTGCAGACCCTGCCCAACATCTCTGATCTCTGTCTGAGGGATGTGCCCCCAGTCCCTACTCTGGCTGACATCGCCTGGATTGCTGCAGATGAAGAGGAGACTTATGCCCGGGTCAGGTAGCGGAGGCAATAGCCTGCCGGCTGGGGAATGAAAAGCTTCTTCCCAGATGAGGTGGTAGGCAGCAGGAATGAGAGCTGTGGGCTCAGAGTGGGAGCGGAACCTGTGTTACTCTTGTAGGAGTGCATGAAGGAATTTTGGAAGCAGTGCAGTGGCCTGCTCTCTCTGACACACTGTCTTTCCCTGGTCCAGGAGCGATACACGCCCCCTGAGGCACACCTGGAAGCCCAGCCCTCTGATCATCATTCAGCGCAATGCCTCAGTGCCCAACCTCCGTGGGTCAGAGGAGAGGCTCCTGGCCTTGAAGAAGCCGGCCCTGCCGGCCCTCAGCCGCACCACAGAGCTGCAGGAGGAGCTGAGCCACCTGCGCAGCCAGATTGCTAAAATAGTGGCAGCTGATGCAGGTAAGAGCCCCTGAGCTAGGACCAGGATATAGCAGTCTGTTCCTTTTTGCTTAGCTTTTGGACAGGATAGGGATAAGGGTGGTCCCTGGTTCGGGGGTACTCGGGCCTAGGCCTCTGAGGTTGCCATGAGGCCTGGCTAGCCTGTTATAATCTTTAGATGGTTTCCGTCAGCCATTTTGGGGCTGACTGGTTGGGTTAGGAACAAAATCTTCACTTAACCTGGGGCCGCAGGCAGATTCCCCGCCTTGGCCACAAAAACCAACACTCTCTTCCAAGTGTCTCTAAGATTATGTCTTCCATGAGCGCTCATGGCTTGCCTTTTCATTTACCCATATAAAAATATTCAATTATGAAAAGTAAAAAAGGAGAAAGGGAAACAAATTATCTATAATCACACAGTCATGACACAATAACTTTATGTTTTAGTGTAGTTCTTTTCCATCTTTTTCTAAACGCATGGTTCTTTCTTTGTTGTAATCAGTAAGTACATAATTGAACCTTCCTAATTTTTCATTTAACATGGTGTCACTCAGTCTCTGTTCCCTAGTTGTTCATTTGGGTGAATGAGCTATTTTAAGGAGTTACATTATGATTCCTTTTGTATAATTATTTTTTTATTTAAATCTAAATAGTTAGATTATCAAGTTTGCTTCTAACAAGTGTTTGTTGCTGTAACATGTAGATCCCAGTTAGCTACAAAGGTGTTATAAATAGCTTGCCAGGAGAAATTTCCTGTTGCTATAACAGATTGTCCATGTCCTTGCACCTGTATTCTCACAACCAGAAGGCAAGACACTCTTAGGCAGTGGGCATCTCTGTTAAAAAGTAACTCTGGGGCTTCCCTGGTGGCTCAGTGGTTAAGAGCCCGCCTGCCAATGCAGGGGACACGGGTTCGTGCCCCCGTCCGGGAAGGTCCCACGTGCCGCGGAGCGGCTGGGCCCGTGAGCCATGCTGTGCCCCGCAACAGGAGAGGCCACAACAGTGAGAGGCCTGTGTACCGCAAAAAAAAAAAAAAAAAAAAAAAAAAAAGAATCTGCCTGCTAATGCAGGGAACACAGGTTCGATCCCTGGCTGCGGAGCAACTAAACCTGTGCGCCACAACTACTGAACCTGCACTCTAGAGCCTGTGAGCCACAGCTGCTCAGCCCATGTGCCACAACTACTGAAGCCGGTGTACCTAGAGCCTGTGCTCTGCAACAAGAGAAGCCACAACAATGTGAAACCCACGCACCACAACGAAGAGTAGCCCCCACTCACCACAACTAGAGAAAGTCCACGCAAAGCAACAAAGACCAAACACAGCCAAAAAATAAATGTGTATATTTTTAAAAGACCGAACTAACTTTTTGGCCAGCCCAGTGTTTTAGGCTCTGAGCCATACTGCTTTCCATTACAACTACTTACTTCTGCAGTTATAGCTTAAAAGCCACCACAGATGATACTTAAAAAATGGGTATGACCATTTTTCCAGTAAAACATTGTATATAAAAACAGGTCCCATCCCTGCTCTCGGCCACCGTGTTTTGCTTGGAGGATACAACAGGCTCATGACTGGTCTCTGCACCTTCCCATCCAGTAGCCAGAGTAATCTTTTAAAACCTCAAATCTGATCCTTACTTACTCAGAATCTTCCAGTGGCTCATTATTGATCTTAGAATCAAAGCTCCCAATTCACTTTGCAGTCTCTCCCAACTCCCCATCCCACCAATCCTGTTCCAGCCATGCTGAATTACTTGTAATTTCACGGACTTTTGCTTCTGGCCTCTTATTCAAGCTATTTCCAACTGGGACCTCCTCTACAAAGACTTCCCTACACATTAGGTGTTCCTCCTTTGTATTTTGCCCAGTCTCCAGTTGTTTCATCATGAAGGCAGTAAATGTTGATGAATTTTGCTTCCCTGCAGACCCTGCCCAACATCTCTGATCTCTGTCTGAGGGATGTGCCCCCAGTCCCTACTCTGGCTGACATCGCCTGGATTGCTGCAGATGAAGAGGAGACTTATGCCCGGGTCAGGTAGCGGAGGCAATAGCCTGCCGGCTGGGGAATGAAAAGCTTCTTCCCAGATGAGGTGGTAGGCAGCAGGAATGAGAGCTGTGGGCTCAGAGTGGGAGCGGAACCTGTGTTACTCTTGTAGGAGTGCATGAAGGAATTTTGGAAGCAGTGCAGTGGCCTGCTCTCTCTGACACACTGTCTTTCCCTGGTCCAGGAGCGATACACGCCCCCTGAGGCACACCTGGAAGCCCAGCCCTCTGATCATCATTCAGCGCAATGCCTCAGTGCCCAACCTCCGTGGGTCAGAGGAGAGGCTCCTGGCCTTGAAGAAGCCGGCCCTGCCGGCCCTCAGCCGCACCACAGAGCTGCAGGAGGAGCTGAGCCACCTGCGCAGCCAGATTGCTAAAATAGTGGCAGCTGATGCAGGTAAGAGCCCCTGAGCTAGGACCAGGATATAGCAGTCTGTTCCTTTTTGCTTAGCTTTTGGACAGGATAGGGATAAGGGTGGTCCCTGGTTCGGGGGTACTCGGGCCTAGGCCTCTGAGGTTGCCATGAGGCCTGGCTAGCCTGTTATAATCTTTAGATGGTTTCCGTCAGCCATTTTGGGGCTGACTGGTTGGGTTAGGAACAAAATCTTCACTTAACCTGGGGCCGCAGGCAGATTCCCCGCCTTGGCCACAAAAACCAACACTCTCTTCCAAGTGTCTCTAAGATTATGTCTTCCATGAGCGCTCATGGCTTGCCTTTTCAATATGAGAAATAAGCATTCCCTACCACGAAGAGACATCCCTCTTTGTAAACACCTGTCCCCCTTTCCAGCAGAGACCCTCCACCCATTCCTCCACCTTTCTGTCTGCAGTTAAGGCAGAACCACTGGAAATGAATGGGATGACCAGATGCAGGAAATACTAACAGGTGGATCTCTCCCAAGCTGCTCAGTGTTTAACCCTCGTATTCCTCCCGTTCTCACTGTTTTGCTCCTCACTGACTCAAAGTCATAGCTCCCAAACCTTGTCAGTTGGTAGAACACATAAAAATCACGGTGTTCTCTTTGAAATCTTCATGTATTTAATTCCCTCATATGGCAGTTTTATAGAGGAAATGGACCTGAATTTTCCATTTATATTTGTTGGCTACTTTTTTGTCCCTAGAATGTTCCCTAGAAACTTAGAAATTGAGGAAATTCTATCCATTAAAATCTGGGCATTAGGAGGACCATCACCATTCTGGTTTTTTGCTTCAGAACAATTCTTTCAGTCACAGATAGCTGGATTCAAGGGAGCATAGTCAGAAGCACTGGCCTAGTTAGAGAAAAGGACAAATTCAGGCCTTGGTTCTGCACTGTTGCTTCAGTCTAGAGTGCTGTCACTCCACAGCCCACTGCAGAATGGGAGCTTTTAGGAGGCAAGGCCCTTATGGGGTGGTTTTTTTCTGCCCTCCTGGAACACTGGAAGAGCCCAGTGCTGCTACATCTTCTTGAGATCCTGAGAGGGGAAGGTAGTGGAGGAACCCAGGATGTCATGGTGTCAGCCTAGGAAATGAATGTTTGGTAGGCAGTGCTTGCAGGGAGATGTAACTGCTGTATTTTAGCCCCAGTGTCCATCCATGCCTATTGTTTTCTCTTTCAGCTTCGGCTTCATTAACGCCAGATTTCTTATCTCCAGGAAGTTCAAATGTCTCTTCTCCCTTACCTTGTTTTGGATCCTCATTCCACTCTACAACTTCCTTTGTCATTAGTGACATCACCGAGGAGACCGAGGTAGAGGTCCCTGAGCTTCCATCAGTCCCCCTGCTTTGTTCTGCCAGCCCTGAATGTTGCAAACCAGAACACAAGGCTACCTGCAGCTCTTCTGAAGAAGATGACTGTGTCTCTCTGTCCAAGGCCAGCAGCTTTGCAGATATGATGGGTATCCTATTCGTGCCCCGGTCCGGGAAGATCCCACATTCTGCGGAGCGGCTGGGCCCGTGAGCCATGGCCGCTGAGCCTGCGCATCCGGAGCCTGTGCTCCGCAACAGGAGACGCTACAACAGTGAGAGGCACCGCGTACAGCAAAAAAAATGCGTCTCTCTGTCCAAGGCCAGCAGCTTTGCAGATATGATGGGTATCCTAAAGGACTTTCACCGGGTGAAGCAGAGCCAAGATCTGTAAGTATATTATAAGGAGCTGTGATGATCTGTTTATTGTTTAAGTTGCCTGTGGCCAGTTATCTAATAGAAAGTACTTACATAGTAAGTCCTCAGTAGTACTCACGTGTTATTTCATTCACAAAGCTTGCTGCCTGCTTGCTAGTGCCTGGGTCCCCAGTTTGAGGAAAGAGCAACACTTTACATTTGGTTGGGGTGATCTAACCCAACCAAATGTTGTTAGACTAATAGGGATTTTACAAGAAGGCTCATCTAATCCAGCTTCTGTCCCCCAGAGGAGCTTCACCACTTCAGTTTTCATACTGCTAGTGACAAGTGTCCCCATGCCCCACCCTTCAAAACATAATTGCATAATAGTTATTTTAGTATCTCAAAAAAGTAGACTTGGCTGTGCCCCGCAACAGGAGAGGCCACAACAGTGAGAGGCCTGTGTACCGCAAAAAAAAAAAAAAAAAAAAAAAAAAAAGAATCTGCCTGCTAATGCAGGGAACACAGGTTCGATCCCTGGCTGCGGAGCAACTAAACCTGTGCGCCACAACTACTGAACCTGCACTCTAGAGCCTGTGAGCCACAGCTGCTCAGCCCATGTGCCACAACTACTGAAGCCGGTGTACCTAGAGCCTGTGCTCTGCAACAAGAGAAGCCACAACAATGTGAAACCCACGCACCACAACGAAGAGTAGCCCCCACTCACCACAACTAGAGAAAGTCCACGCAAAGCAACAAAGACCAAACACAGCCAAAAAATAAATGTGTATATTTTTAAAAGACCGAACTAACTTTTTGGCCAGCCCAGTGTTTTAGGCTCTGCGCCATACTGCTTTCCAAGCCTGCGCGTCCGGAGCCTGTGCTCCGCTACAGGAGAGGCCACAACAGAGGGAGGCCCGCATACCACAAAAAAAAAAAAAAAAAAAGTAGACTTATTTGGTGAAAGGAACATTTCCTTTAAACACAGTGGTCCATTATTCAAACCAGCCCTGCAAATTCAGAGATTTACGAACAAGGCTTTTGAGACTCCTAGGTAGTTCCTAAACCTGGTTGCCTATCAGAATTGCTCAGATTTGTTTAAAAAAAAAAAAAAAAAAATACACCTTAAACTTACCAAAGCAGAACCCCCAAGGAGTAGAGCTCTAGGTATTTCTGATGTCAGTGTAAGGGGATGTGGGAAATACCTACCATGAGAAACTCATCTAGCAGAGAAGCCCCAGAGCTCCAGCCTGAGGGAGTCACCACCTTGCAGTGTTTCCCTACCACACAGGATATACCAGAAGAGCTTATTCAAATGCAGGTTCCTGGGCATTGAAATATTTGACATCCAGACCTCAAAATCCAGAGGCCAGATGTGCAGCTGTATTTGTTAATGCAGTTAAAAAGCTGTTTTGGGGGGTGGGGAGGTGAGGGCTGTCTCCTGAGCTGAGGAAGTTCCTCTTAAAGGAATAGGGACTCACCTCGCACAAGGATCCCTTTGTGTTTTCTGGCCCCATTTTCTTCTGAAAACTAGACAAGGGTCCTGGTAGTCGATTCTGTAGGAAAGTTACTTTTACCTTCCTTCTCTGGCCATACAGACCCACAGTTCCTTGGTCTCCTACATTCCTAAATTCAGCTGCTGCTGCTGCTGCTTTGGGGCCACACTGAGCCTTTTTCTTCTGGTCGTTTTATAGATTGGACTCTCCAAGTTTCTTATACCTGCCTCTTGTACCATATTAGATCTGCCCTACTGCCAAGCCCTTCCTCTCACTTGTGTCCTGGGCCCTTTCCTCCTTTGTTGATAGAAGGAGCTGGGGGTTGATGACTAAGAACGGGAAAGTAGCCCCATCATCAGGGTTCAGAAATGTGACAGACTGAAGGCAGTTCCTCTTGTTTTTGTTTTCAAGGTTTAATAGTCAATCTTGGCCTTTATATCTAGCATAATGACCAATAAAATGCATTCATGAGGATGTATGTATGTAAGAGTTCACTAGAATTTCAAGCAACTATTTTCCAGGAAAATACCTGATGTTATCAGGTAATTTGAACCTACCCTAATTTGAAACTGGTTTTGTTCCCACGGGTCCCTTATGATGTGAACATTTTACTATAAATTCTGGATTGCTTATAAAAAAACCTCTCAGTTTCCCTGACAGGGAGACGAGGTAATAGTAAATCCTCAGCACACCTTTTCCCCAGAACGAATAAATGTCAGAAAAGCCAAGAGTCATCAGTCACTTCCCCTGCTGACCTGGGCAAATGTAACTAAGAAAAGATAGGGCCAGAAGGTGGGAGCGGAAGCTTAGCCACCACAGGCCAATACCAACAGGTTTGCCCACATTTTGTAGCCATTTCAGGAAAAGTAAAGCCATGTCTAGTTAAGAGATGAGATTTGTAACCAACAAGCTTGGTTTTGAACTGTGGATTCACCACTTACTGAGTGACTAATGACTTTGGGTAAATTCATAACCTCAATGTGCTTCAGTTTCCTCATCTGTAAAAGGATTGTAGTAGCTCCTACCTCAAAAGAGTGTTGTGAGGATTAAATGAGATTGTATTCCAACACACAAAACACTGCCCAGGGCAGAGTAAGTACTCGATAAATATAAGCTGTTATTGTGTCTCTAGGAACCGGAGTTTACTGAAGGAGGAAGACCCAGCCGTCCTTATCTCTGAGGTCCTAAGGAGGAAGTTTGCGCTAAAGGAAGAAGATATCAGTAGAAAAGGAAACTGATGGCACTCAGCTCTGCAAACTCAGTCTCATGCTCCTGGAATTCTTTCAATAGCTGCCTTCCTCACTGCAGATGTTTCTGCCTCTCAATTAGAAATCTTCTGCAACAGTCTTGCCGAAAGCTAGAGCTTGGACTAAGAGAAGAGCTGCATTATGTTTTCCGTACTTCAGACCTTAGCAGAAGCTGCCTGTTTTGAGCTGAGACACGTTACAGGTAATTGTGTAGGTTGGAATGTCCCAGTTTAAAGGGTGAGAGAAGTTTCTGGTTTTTCCTTGCCCCTGTGTGAAAAGAGATTTGTAACCAACAAGCTTGGTTTTGAACTGTGGATTCACCACTTACTGAGTGACTAATGACTTTGGGTAAATTCATAACCTCAATGTGCTTCAGTTTCCTCATCTGTAAAAGGATTGTAGTAGCTCCTACCTCAAAAGAGTGTTGTGAGGATTAAATGAGATTGTATTCCAACACACAAAACACTGCCCAGGGCAGAGTAAGTACTCGATAAATATAAGCTGTTATTGTGTCTCTAGGAACCGGAGTTTACTGAAGGAGGAAGACCCAGCCGAACTTATCTCTGAGGTACTAAGGAGGAAGTCTGCGCTAAAGGAAGAAGATATCAGTAGAAAAGGAAACTGATGGCACTCAGCTCTGCAAACTCAGTCTCATGCTCCTGGAATTCTTTCAATAGCTGCCTTCCTCACTGCAGATGTTTCTGCCTCTCAATTAGAAATCTTCTGCAACAGTCTTGCCGAAAGCTAGAGCTTGGACTAAGAGAAGAGCTGCATTATGTTTTCCGTACTTCAGACCTTAGCAGAAGCTGCCTGTTTTGAGCTGAGACACGTTACAGGTAATTGTGTAGGTTGGAATGTCCCAGTTTAAAGGGTGAGAGAAGTTTCTGGTTTTTCCTTGCCCCTGTGTGAAAATAGGTCCTAAATGAATGACTGACTTCACTGCACTAGACCCCATAACTGGTCTCACTGAACACTTTGTGCCCAGCTGTCACTTACTCTCAGCCAGTTCCTTGCAGCAGAGCAGGGCTGAGGGGAGGGGGCTATGTTTATGTACATGTTCACAGGGCAGGGAAAATCTTATGCTGCTCCATCATGAACTGACACCAGTGCCCAGCAATCACTCTCTCCCCCTTCCCTGTCCAACACCTACATGTAGAGGTCGAGCCACTGGACCAGCTGACACTTGGACTGCTGAGAGGCCTGGGCTGTTTTTTCTTAAATATATTTTGTAATACTGTACAACCAAATCTACCCTCCAAGGCCCTGGGCCCTCATTGGTTCCACTAATTGAAAGCTCCTTCTCTTCCATGGACTTTAGTTTAAGCCCAGTAGGAAAGAGAAATGGAGATGGGAAAGAGAGTACCATCCTTCTTCCAGGCCCTTGACTGCTTCTTTGCATTGGGCCAAGGTTTGTACCTACCACACCATGCATGACTCAGATGCCCTCAGGTCCCTTTTCTCTATGGTATGTATCCTGTGTGTGTTTGGGTTGAAGCACTACCTGACATTAAAGGAAGGATTTGGAGAGATATTGCATTTGCTGTGTCCATCTCTGAGTCGTGATCACCCAGTATCTCCCACAGGTATAGAATTTCTATTAATTTTAAGGTATATGAACCTCTGTAAACAGGTTCCTGGCTTCCCCTTGCCTTTAGAAGAGAAAGCTTCCCTAGGGAGCTTCTTATCCTCTTTCTTTACAGAGAGATTTTGGCCTAACCTTTCAAAGCTGGTCCTGTCTTATAACTTGCAAGCTTGCCCCCCAGAGGCTTATTTTTAAGCCTCTTAGGTACCACACCTGCAACGTGGGAGACTGCCACCTAGTGGATGTCTTGAGTAGAACACAAGTCAAATTAGACGTGTTCAGATCAGACCCATGGCAATGACAGCAGAGTTGCGTTTTCAAAAATAAAATTGGTAATGTTTTAATTACCAGCAGAGCCAGCTTTGTAAACAGTCATTTATTTGGATTCATAGTTTTACAAAGGGAGTTCTCTCCCACCTTGTAGTAGAAGAATGATATAGTCCCATTTAGATTGTTATATAGGTCAGCCTTTTTTAGGGAGATGTTTAAACATAGAGTATATAACTTTAAAATGCTGTAAAGTTACCACAAAAATAAAATAACAAAACTACCTAATCATTCTACCTCTCTCTCTATCCTCCCTGCCCCTGTACACCTGGGTGTGGGAGATTTGCCTTATCACTCAAAAAAGTGTCAAGAATAATGGTCATAGCTTAGGTCGCATGGGTAAGATTACAGCCAGAGATTAAAAGACCACACATCCATAAGAAGCAGTAGCCCAGTCAGGCATCTGAAAGGGCAAAGAGGTGGCTCTGTGCAGGCTGACTAGCAGGCTCTTCAGTGGAGAGATGAGCACCTGCCTTGCCTCCTCAGTGTTCACCATAGACTCATGCAGGGAATATACCAGCCACCTCCTCAGGGAGGGGCATGATGCCAAGCATAGTGTCTCAACAAGTGGAGACTCATGCAGGGAATATACCAGCCACCTCCTCCTCAGGGAGGGGCATGATGCTAATCATACTGTCTCAACAAGCGGCACCACCTGCTTTATTTACACAAAGAAAATGCTCAATAATAACAGCATCATCCCATGCCTCCCTCCCACCCAAGATCATTCTCCTGAATGACCTTTCTAAAACAAAGATCTTACATTCCCCTACTCCAATATACTCACCCCCTGAAGATACTTTCTTATATGTCATTTCAAGGTACTTTCAGAACCAAACCCTCACAAAGACATTTAGACCTGGTGCCTGATGACTTGATTACCTTCAGAGTCCTGGGTAAAGAGCAAATGAGTCTGCAGATTTAACTGAGTGGTCCTATCCTGGCACTGAGCCCAAGGGCTGTTAGGAAGCTGTCCTAAGCCCTGATTTCGGTCATTGGTTACATCTCGGAAAGGAGCTCTAGAGTTGTGGGCAATGACCCTCTGGCCCTGAGAATCCTCGGTGAAAAGCTGACTCCAGGAGTCCTTGTCATTCTTTTCACTGTCCCAGGAAAACACAGGAATAGGACAAGGGCTTTGTTTCACTGCTTCTTTGTTTACTCCACTCCAGGAATCCTCGTATGTTTGAAGGAGGATGGGGACCTGCCTGTTTCTTTTGGCAGACACCTTTTCCAAGGTAGTCTTATCCAAGAGCTGATGGCCCTTGTGCCCAGGTGTTTTACTGTGTCTCTCCACATTCTGATAGATCTTTTTCTTAGATCCGTGAGGCCATTCCCTTTTCCAGGAAGAATGCTCTTCCTCCTTTTGGTCCAGCAAGCAAGAACCCTCCAGGTCTTGGGTGAAGGAACAGGCCAGTGAGGCTTTACTCTCTCCAGCACAGACAAAGGTATCAGGCTGGAACAAAGACAGGACAGTCACGCATGGGCTTCCTGTTCCATGGTGGTAAGAAGCCTGGAAGGACTGAGGAGAAAGTCTAGCTTCCTGAATGTCTGCAGGGGTTGAAGTGGCTAAAGGGGGTGCCATGCAATCATCCCCCAAGCCCTGGATCAGATGGTCTAGCTGGGTTGCATCTTCCTTAGACTCTTTGTTGGTCTGACTTTCTATATGAGATGAAACACTCCTGTGGTCACCACCATTTGTCTTTCCTAGTAAAACAAGACGAACAAATATTATTCTGCAGGAAAACTCCACCTGAGTAGGATTTAAGTGGCTTTTTCTGAAATCATTATCAGCTATCATAACTACTAGTGCAGGGGTCTTAGGACTCTTCACAGATCTTTGTAGCTGATCTTCCTGCTTTCAATCTCTTTTCTTTCCTGAATGATCTAAAACACAGCTCTTATATTTCCCTACTCAAATATATGGATGCTTCCCATGACCTACCTAATAAAGTCAAACATGTTATACAGTCAGACCACAGCCTACTTTTCCAGTTGAGTGGGGTTTGTTTAACAGAGGCCACATCAGTTTTGCTTTTTTTTTTTTTTTTTTTTTTGTGGTACGCAGGCCTCTCACTGTTGTGGCCTCTCCCGTTGCGGAGCACAGGCTCCGGACGCACAGGCTCAGTGGCCATGGCTCACGGGCCCAGCCGCTCCGCGGCATGTGGGATCTTCTCGGACCGGGGCACGAACCCGTGTCCCCTGCATCGGCAGGCGGATTATCAACCACTGCACCACCAGGGAAGCCCTGTTTTTTATTTAATGTAGTTTCTGCTAAATAGTGATCCTGGCCAAATATCACCCCTGGATATTATCCTTTGAGAAACATGTTCAATATACACCATTTTTGTAAAGTCTCAAAGATCACATTGACCAGCCAACGCTGAGAGACCTTCTGGTGACAGTGAGAAAGAATGTGGGTCTCCTGCTCCCCAAATATTTCATGGGAAAGGGAGTAAAGACACAATTAGATGCTAAGTCCATCAGTAGAAAGGACAATTTAAAAAACTATTAGTGTCCAGCCTGTCCACTTTATCAGGTGTGGAATGGATCCTGTCTGCCTTAAAGATAGATGACATGGAATTCCTACTCCCCCCACCAAATTATGCCAAGATCTAATTACAAACAAGGCTGAATGACTGATTTCTTCTTTCCTTCTCCAAGAAATATACTACAGAAATTGTTTTGTAAAAGCGTTCTCAACTGGCCTAAGACTTCAATACGTACTATGTAGAAAATATCAGAATTTTGAAATGGAAAGTGGTTTTGAGAAAAATCTGCCCTTGTTACTTAAAGCAAAAGAGTTTAATTTTTTGTTTGTGGTAGGGTGAAGGCATTTTGAAGGTTTATGCAAAGCAATCCTGGGAACAGCACCAAGAGTTAGAGCTCTCTTCCCAGCACCCTTCAACTGGCAAGAACCCTGCTCTGTAAGCCCCGGCCTGGACTGAGGCAGCTGGTCCCCTGAAGAGGAACATGCAAACAAAGAATTGCCAAAGGATGATGAAACACAAGCCAACTTTATGCCAAGCTTTCTAAGAAAAAAGCGCTTTTGAACTTTGATTAATTTGAGAAGCTTCATATAGACATATCAATTATCAATTAATCTTATACAGACTGCTAATTGTGGCCAATCCAAGACATATATCTTACTAATGGCACATCAGCTCCCCTCTGCACCCCCAACTCCCAAGTATACCTTTCCTCACTGCTCTGTCAGGGAATACCAATATTTTTCTGGTTCTGTTTAGACTGCCATAAACAGAACCAGAAAAGTATGTCTGTAAAAGTATGTATATATTGCTTTCCAAAAGATTTTCTAATAGGTCAGCTAAGTTCAACACAATGCACTAATGGCACCACTTCTCATAGATATTCCAGCATGGAAAAATGAATGCACTCCCTTTTGGTCCCTGGTTGCTTCCAGTCCAGTCACCATACCTGGCTGCAGGGTGAAGAAGGAAGCAATGCTGGTCTGCCGAGTGCCTGCAGGTGGACGACTTCTTTGAGTAAAAGAAATGTTAGCCTTTCTCTCTCCAGGAAAGAGTGTTAGCATTTTGGTACTTGACTTGATTAAATGTGTCTGAGAAGGGGGAGAAAAAGAATAAGAGAAACCTATTAATATCAAAACAGCTGCCAGACAGGATTCAGTAAACACCAGTTACCCTCTTGCAAACACACTAGACCTCTTGGACACACACTAGACCTCTTGGACTCGACTCATATCCTCTACTCTAGTCTTTGCTGTACATCGCCTTCCACCATTTTCTGCCAACTGATGGTGTTTGTTCTTCCTCAAGAATCACATATTCCAACCATAGCCCATTCTTTCTGCTTCCCCATGGAAATCAGGCAGGCTGACTAAACAAACAGGAAGGGATTCCACAGGTGATATTCTCTCCTTTATATTTAAAGATAATTAATGAAACTAGGGACCTCTCTAGCAGTCCAGTAGTTAAGACTCTGTGCGCCCAATGCAGGGAGCCCGGGTTCGATCCCTGGTCAGGGAACTAGATCCTGCATGCCGCAACTAGAAAAGAAGATCCCACGTGCCTCAACTGAAGATTGTGCACACGGCAATGAAGATCCCGCGTGCAGCTAAGACCCGGTGCAGCCACATACATAAATAAATAACTTTTAAAAAATAATAGATAATTAATGATTCTACATCAGTAGCAGTTGATACATTTTTAATAGTTTTCAAATAGCCACACAGTGGTTAACAGCATGGCTCCTAAGTCACACAGCTTCTGTTCAAACCAGTACCAATTCTGCCACTGCCAATTACTAGCTGCATGACCCTCTAGCTGCATGACCCTCTAGAAGTTGTCTTATCTCTGTTTCATTCTCATGTGTGAAATGGGGACAATAATAGTACCAAGCCCATAGGGCAGTTACCAGGATTTGGTGAGTTAATTCACATAAAAGGCTTACAAAGTTCTGGCACATATACAGCATTTAATAATAGTTGGCTATTATTCAGAGGAGGAGCAATGAAACAGCAACAGTCTTAACTACATTTTCATCTCCCTGCCCTTTATACTTTGAGTATGAACTGGAAGATGGGCCAGAGAGGTTTGGGATGTGTCAACTTTTATACCTCAAACTTATTTAACGTAATTTGATTTTGTTTCCATTTGCTTGTTACGGAATGCTTGAGAAGTAGGGAGAATAGGATTATATTCAATTCAATTTGGCTGTGAAAGCCACAGAAGAAATGAGATTTGCCAATATCCATGTACCAAGTTGGAAGTAGGCCTGAAACTTGAACCCAAATTATTAATTCTAGCCCAAAGTTGACTTCATTTCATTTTTACATTTGGAAACTAAAATGTACTTTAAGTGGTTAAAAGATGGAAGAAATTCTGGACGTAAAATTCATACTTTGACTTGTAGTACTGGTATGGAACATTCTCTTCCACCATACAAAACTAGAAAACTGGATAAGATACATGAAACAACTGATTTTAGACAGTGGATAACAGGCAGTGCAGAACTGTGATCCCCAAGAGCAGGAAAACAAATGAGGTGAACCCTGGGACACCCTAGCTTTCTGCTTGGAAGCGCTTGTCAGAATGCAATGTATAGAGAGAGTACTCAGGCAAAGCATTGCAGTCTTGATAAATTGGGTAGACTGAGATTGGAATTTGGGCAAGATGAGGTGGCTGGGATTTACAGTGCAGAGAAATACATCCAGAAATCTACATAGAGATCCCTTCAGTCCATTACTGAATACTAACCTACAAGTGTGTTAGGCGGAACCCCGTGAGGCCAGACAAAGAAATGCCAGGAACTGCAAGATGAACAATTCCCAGAGCTCACACAGGGCTGGGAGAGTCCCCACTAGCCAAAGTGGAAAGACCTTTTTAATACCAGTGGCACTCAGCAGAATTAGCAGAAGGATCACCCCTTAGCAGGAGAGCTAAACTAGCTGCAGAGCAAAAACTTCCAAACCTGTCCTAACAAAGCTTAAAAGCAAGCTTGGGGCTTCCTTGGTGGTGCAGTGGTTAAGAATCTGCCTGCCAATGCAGGGGACACGGGTTCGAGCCCTGGTCCGGGAGGATCCCACATGCCGCGGAGCAACTAAGCCCGTGCGCCACAGCTACTGAGCCTGCGCTCTAGAGCCCGCGTGCCACAACTACTGAGCCCACGTGCCACAGCTACTGAAGCCCACGTGCCTAGAGCCTGTGCTCCGCAACAAGAGAAGCCACCACAATGAGAAGCCCGTGCACCGCAACGGAGAGTGGCCCGCGCTTGCACAACTAGAGAAAGCCCGCGCCCAGCAACGTAGACCCAACACAGTCAAAAATAAATTAATTAATTAAACAAATTTTTTTTTTTAAAAAAGCAAGCTTGATTAGCAAGTAACTACCTGCCAAAACAAATTTCAGCATTCTGGGGCTTCCCTGGTGGCGCGGTGGTTGAGAGTCCGCCTGCCGATGCAGGGGACACGGGTTCGTGCCCCGGTCTGGGAGGATCCCACATGCCACGGAGCGGCTAGGCCCATGAGCCATGGCCGCTGAGCCTGCGCGTCCGGAGGCTGTGCTCCGCAACGGGAGAGGCCACAACAGTGAGAGGCCCGCGTACCACAAAAAAAAAAAAAAAAAAAATTTCAGCATTCTTTAAAGACAGTAAAATCCAGATACCCAGCAATGTAGCACACAACAAAAAATTGCTAGATATGTGAAACAGCAGGAAAACAATCCATAATGGGGGGTGGGGGGTGGCATGGGGGATCGGTTAAATGGAAACAGAGTCAGAAATATCAGGGATGACAGAATTAGCAGACAAACTTTACAATAAATATGCTCAAGGATTTAAAGGAAAACATGAAAATACTGAGAAAAAGAACATACAAAAAATTCACTAGATGGGCTTAACAACAGATTAGAGACTACAGGAAAAAAATAACAGTGGACCTGAAGTCACAGCAATACAGCCTATCCAAAATGAAGCAGAGAGAGAAACAAACTGAAATTAAAATTCTTAATGGTCTGTGGGGTATCAAGCATACATATAATGAGAATTCCAAAAAACAAAGTGAAAGTGGGCAGAAAATATACTTAAAGATAATGGCCCAAATTTTTCCAAATTTGATGAAAACTACAAACAACTGTGATTGTCTTTGAAAAAGACAATCATGGACCTGAAGTCACAGCAATACAGCCTATCCAAAATGAAGCAGAGAGAGAAACAAACTGAAAATAAAATTCTTAATGGTCTGTGGGGTATCAAGCATACATATAATGAGAATTCCAAAAAACAAGGTGAAAGTGGGCAGAAAATATACTTAAAGATAATGGCCCAAATTTTTCCAAATTTGATGAAAACTACAAACAACTGTGATTGTCTTTTTCAAAGACAATCAAAGACCAATTCAAAGGCAATTCAAAGACCAATACAAGATCTCCCATTTCACATGCTTTTCTTATAATTTGACCTTGCTACTCTTCCCATCAAGTGGTGAGAGTCATATTCCCTTACCTTGAACTGGTGAAGAACTTTGTGACTGCCTGACCAATAAAGTATAGAAGCAACACTACATGATTTCCAAGACTGGGTCATAAAAATGCCATGCACTTCTCTGCCTTGCTTTCTTGAGATGCTCACTCTTGGAACCAGGCCCCCATGCTATGAGGAAACCCAAGCAGGCACATGGCTCTCTAAACTGTATGGGAGAACCATCCTAGATATATGAAATAATGTGAGTTAGTATGCCAACAAGTATCTGAGCACCTACAGGCTAGGTACTAGGAAACAGTGATGAACAAAACAAGTGTTTCTGCCCTGATAAAGCTTACAGCTTAAGGGGGAAAACAGACAAACTAGTAATAGTTATTTAAATTACTATATGTATGCTAAATCCTATAACGACAACTTATAGAAAACTACAGATTATCAGAAAACAGTTAAGACCTCAATTAGCAAAACGTCTGGGAATAAGCTTTTTACCAAATTGGCCATATGTAGCAGGATTAGACTCCATCCTTGGGTCAGAACCATGTCAGGAGTAATACTGCCCCAGATATAGACCTCACAGAAAATCCATGGCTTCAAGTATTTACATTTATCTCAGTAGAATGTTAAGACTGAGTGAGAGGAGGTAATCTGGAACTGAGGAGGGCCCAGGTACAAAGTCCTTCAGCTGATTAACCCTACCTCAAAATAAAGGCAGCCCCTGTATGTACATTACATAGTATAAGAAAGCCTATCTAATAAGCATCGGGTTCCTACAGGACCAAACCCCATGGTAAGCCACAGCCTACATATTGACAATTTTTACCCTACAAGAATGCCCTGAAGAGCCTAACTTCAAGAGACACATTCCCTCCAAAACTAAAGAATCTCTAATCCTTTGGTATATCACATTCATGGCCCAATCGTTTTCCTCTTTCATAGTGATAGAAGGAAAAACTGACTTCCTACAACTATAGAGCTCCTGCTACTCTTGCTATATTACAAGGATCCCCTATGACGTGTTCCTACAGAGAATGATGCTTTGGTGGCGGGTGAGGGGGGCAAGGACTACCCCAAAAGTGATCCTTTCTTATACTCACAACTCTAGTAGCAAAGCAAATCTGGGATCATATACATCACCTCTCTTACTATTAGAAAATGTTTTCATGCCCCCATAGCATTTAAATTCTGTTTAGCCCTCATTCTATCCTTATCTCTTCTGATAATTTATCTGCAAGTTTGTCTTAAGGCTCTACCTTTAAACCAATTCCTTTTTTTTGATTCATATGGTCTTCAAGCCTGGTATATAATTTGATCGAACTTCCTTTTTTTCATAGTGGTTACTCTGGTCTTGAATCTGTGTATGAAGTATCACTTTCCATATAAAGTGACAGCTTTGAAATACATGAATGTGTGTATTTCATTCTTTTTGCCATGCTACCTCTTCCTTTATGCTTCCCAGGGCCCATACTCATCTTTTCCCACTTCCAGAATCACAGAAAGCAACATCATCAAGTTCCCCCCTTCCTCTTTAGTCTCTCACAGCACTAATTTGATGACATTCTGAATGAAAACCTTTTCCCATTAGTCACTATCATGCCTCATTCAAGTCAGGCTGAAAGGATGATGCTACCTAATAAGAATGCCCTAAGGAGGATTGTTTAAGGAGTCTGACCAAGAAAAGCTGGCTGAATTCTCATCATCACCAACAATAAAAATCACCTCTGTTGAATTAGTAACAAAGTATTAATTCAGAACTTGCTTCAAACTTTCCAAACCCTCAAAACAAACAATACACTACCCTAGTTCAGAATTTCATAAACTCTGCATAGCCCTAGACTATTAGAATAACGGTCTCTTGACTGGTCAGGCCCCCATTTACTACCTGTTTCAATCAGTCCCATACCCAACATCTAGATAAATCTTAAAGCACAACTGTGATCATACCATCTTGTTCTGGCAAGAACCTATAGCATAAAATGTAGACTCTTAGACTGCACACACTGATACGATTTCAGCTTCCTTTTTCTCCATTACCAAAAACCCTTTATGCACACTCTAACATAATACTCAACTAGATACCAGTCCCTATTATGGACTTCACCTTCCTCACTTCTGTGCCTCACATAGAAGGGCCTTTTCACACCCAACTCTGAAATGTTACCTATTCTTCAACTTAAGAGCCAAGCATTCCTGATTCTCACAGCTAGATGTGAACTCTTCCTCTTCTGAACTTGACATTTATCACTTGGTATTTCAAGACTTACACTACAAAATCCTGGGATCAACATTTGATTCACATACTTTTTTCCTATCCTCCACACAACCAGCTTAATACACATACTAGGTACTCAATTCAACATATTTTAGGAAGAAAGTGGACATACAGGAAGGATACATTCCAGTTTCTGTTTATTATATACCTACTCATTACATTTTCAACATCAACAAAGCTGTCAGAAAAAAACTAAAGCATTTCTAATACTGTGATCAAGGTTAAGATGAGCTCCTGTCACTGTAGTTGATGGCACACATATAGACCAAAAAACAATGCAGAAGGCTACAAGTAAGAAAAGAGTTTTTTTGCGGGGGATCTTAAAAATTGCAATTTGGGAGACATAGATTCTGGTAAAACCTAAAGAGTGTTCCAGAGAACAGAAAGAGGGGCTTATAAAGACAAAAAGCCATGAGGTTGTTCAAAGTTGCCTGGCGAGAATTGTGGTTGACTCTGACGTGAGTCAGGAAATATTTGTCCTTAAGGAATCACAAATTATTTTAGGGTAAGGGTCCGCTAAGTATCTTGAGTTTCTGGCAGATGTTCTGGATGTCTTCATTAGGACAATAAGTGGTCAAAAGGTCAGATTCCATCCAGGCTGAGATGTGCATAAGTTCACACTTCCTTAACGGCCTCCCAGCTCCATTTTAGAGAGCTCTCTTAGCAAGACCAACTCCATTTTGATTTTCCTTTCACACACATAAGGTCTAGAACACAGCAGGGTACACCCATTGAAAACTGTGAAGATTTTCCTCCCAAAGTAATCTAACAATAGAAAATTATTGCAAGAATCTTCTCTAGAACGACCGGGCACTGGTTTTTCATCTTAACCTAATGAAAATTCAGCAATGATAAGAGAAAAGCAATTTCTTCGAAGTATCACAACTCCTAAACTAGAAACCTGATATGTCTACACCCATGAGCAACACTAAGTCTCATACAAAGGTGCTTCTCGCTAATGAGATTTTTCTCACTTAAAGGATGTCATGCATGTCAGAGTTCATTGTAGTACAATGTTTAGTACATTTATCATCAGTTTTGCCCTAATAAAGACTATTTATTGAAGATCTGTTTAAACATCCTGCTTTAACTACTTCCAAAATAGGAAAGGCCACATGTGACCCTCTCAATAGTAGAGATGACAGTCCCATGAAAGAAAGAAGAGCACTGTGCTCACTTAAATGGGAAAGTAGGTGCCTCAACTGAAACACAATGGAGGGGGAATCCCCACTCTGGGACAACTCTGCGAATCCGCCTAGATGTCAACTTTGTGAATAGAAGCATTGTGTTTGTGTGTGTGTGTGTGTGTGTGTGTGTAACACAAATGATATAGATACAGATATAGATATAGGTAGATATAGATATAGATATACTGAAGGAGAGCAGAATTTGTCACCCCAAAATATGCCTCCTTGGCATAAGGATTATTTTAGGCTGATTATTTTTAAGAAAAAGCAGACATAAGAAAAGCTCTGAGTATAAGTTACCCTTTTGTAAAAGACATTTATATTAATAAGGGAAATCTCCATTTGTAAGGCTGTCTTCCTCTCTGTACCAGGAAGAGGATGATTCTAAATCTCTTGAAATTCTCATCAATGGAGAAGGCAACAACTTACATCTGCATAACAACCTCACCCTTGTTTACTGTGCTTTTCCTGGTAACCTCTCATAACTGACTCTCCACCCCCAACATCTTCTTTTGTCTTTAGCTGAAAATGGTATTCAAGGTGATAGCTTTAGCCATTTCTGAGAGTTAGGTTTTCCTGCGTCTCTCTCATCTATGCAGGAGATATACGTTATTAAACTTTTGTTTGATTTTTCTTTTGTTAATCTGTCTTATATCAATTTAATTATTAGACAAGCCAAAGAACCCAGAGGGGAACAAGGGAAATTTTTTCCGCCTCTATAATACACATACACACACACACATACACACAAATCAGCCTATACTGTTTCTCCCAATTTCCAATCACTATTTCAAGTTATATTTTTAACTTTTTTCTCTATTATCATCCTCTACTTACTCAGGTACCGATTTCTGGCTCCTAAATGTAAACAGAACCGAAGGGAAGATGCAAAGGTCCTTTAAAAGGTGAGAGACACTGAGGGCTGCAGATAACTGGACCAAAGTCACAGCTTAAAAAACATATTTAAGGGCTTCCCTGGTGGTGCAGTGGTTGAGAGTCCGCCTGCCGATGCAGGGGACACGGGTTCGTGCCCCAGTCCGGGAAGATCCCACATGCCGCGGAGTGGCTGGGCCCGTGGGCCATGGCCGCTGAGCCTGCGGGTCCGGAGCCTGTGCTCCCCAACGGGAGAGGCCACAACAGTGAGCGGCCCGCGTACTGCAAAACAAACAAACAAACAAACAAACATATTTAAGGGCTTCCCTGGTGGTGCAGTGTTTAAGAATCCGCCTGCCAACACAGGGGACACAGGTTCAAGCCCTGGTCCAGGAAGATCCCACGTGCCGCGGAGCAACTAAGCCCATGCGCCATAACTACTGAAGCCCACGCGCCTAGAGCCCATGCTCTGCAACAAGAGAAGCCAATGCAATTAGAAGCCCGCGCACCGCAACGAAGAGTAGCCCCCACTCGCCACAACTAGAGAAAGCCCGCATGCAGCAACAACGATCCAACACAGCCAAAGATAAATAAAAATAAATAAATTTAATTTTTAAGAAAAACATATTGAAGCAATACCCCTCTCCCCTCACCAAAGCCCACATTTAGGTCCTTCTTGAGCATAGCTATATTTTAGATATATACTTAAGAAACCAAGGGTAGTCATCAGTTAGCTCTCTTAAACTATAACTTGATTAATAAATAATATCATGTAACCTGCCTTTACTGACCAAGCTTGCTTTAACTTTTCTTGCAAACTGCATACCCTCCAAGCTTCAAGTAGCTTAGACAACATATCACAAGACTCCTTTAACCACTCCCTATAGATAACACCTCTGACTTATGGGTCACTATACTAATGGTTGCTTAAGTTGTATTTCAGAAGCATGGAGCTAGTCTTGCTCAATTCAAACCAGTTGAGACCACCAACCATTCAACTAGGCCTGCTCAAGTGTCAGATAGATGACTTTTTGATGTCAGAGGGCCAAAAATTCCACCCTCAGATCATGCTAACACTGCCATTTTCTGAACATGAGTACCATGATAGAAGCATGTAACTCAGATATGCCTGCACAGAACACCCATTACTCCACCTTTTTCTTGCCTCCAATCATCTTTCCCTGAGACAGGAGGGAATGGAGCAGGGCACAACCTTTAAAAGAATGGCATAGATGTTGAGGATATGTCAAAAACTGGTTAGAACCTACTAGGCCCAGGATGGTGGAAGATTTGACTTCCAGTAGACCTTGAGCCTCATTATATGCTCACTGTAATACATAAGCATGCTAAATGACACACCCACAGGCGCCATGACAGTTCTGAGGCTGACCATAATAGGCCAGAAGTGGGTGGTGGCCCAATTCCTGGAAATCCCTGCCCCTTCCCCAGAATAGTTGGAATAATCCTCCCACTTATTAGCCTATGAAATTACCCAGCCCATAAAAACTAACCAGCCCCACACCTTGGGGCCGCTTCTTGCCTTCTGAGAATGACCGCATTCTGCCTATGCAATGTGTATCTCTCTAAATAAAATGCTTTCACATTACTACGGGTCGCTCTTGAATTCTTTCCTTCGTGAAGCCAAGGACCCTCACTTGGTGGCCTATCCCAGGAACTCATCCAAGACCTGGGACATGACCACCCTCTCACACCCCATTCTCCTGCAACATCCCCAACACCTCAGACTACCCTGCCTCTTTATCTCATAAATATCCCAAGCCCCTCGCCTTCAGGGAGGCAGATATGAGATTTGTTCTCTCATCTCCTTGCTTGGCTGCCTTGTAAATAAACCCTTTCTCTACTGAGAACCTCAGCATCTCAATATTCGGCTTGCTGCACATCAGGCAAACAAACCTGGTTCAATAACACTCACTTTAAGAGATCAATAATCCAACAAAACAAAACAAAACAAAAAACTTCAACTTCTACTATCCTGGATTGGGCCCATGTTATTTCTTGCCTTAACTTGTGCAATATATTCCTCCAGCCTACCTTTCACTGTACCACTTACTTTCCTATAACCACTGTTGGGTTTATCTTCTTAGAGACACCTCCCATTATGTCAAACACCTTCCATTATGTCAAACACCTTCCATGAATTTCCAACAACATGCCAAGAGTTTACCCTCCTAATCTCACCTTCAACTCCTGTACGTATACCCTACACATTAGCCAAACTGAATTACTCCCATGTAGGAAAGTATATTACCCAAAGAGAAGTCTGGCCTTTGCCCTCAGCTAATAGGAAGCAATCTCTAATGTCCTGACAGGAGTGTCTTTGTTTACCCTGAGGCCTTGGGCCACACCACATAGTCTGTACTAACAATGTGATCTATGGCAAGAGCTCTGGGCCAAACAGTATCAGCTTGACCTGAACAGGGAATAGAAACTAAGGTCAGCCGTACAAGTATCAACCATATCTACAAGACTAAGCCCCTGGATTAGTCTGGCTATACTCTGTGTGTACTGGCTATACTCTGTGTGTACTGGCTATACTCTGGCTATACTCTGTGTGTACTGGCTATACTCTGTGTGTACTGTCACTGGTAGAGGACACTGGGAGTAATGAGTGCTGTCCAATATGCCACTGGAAGGACACTGGAAATGTCATGCTTGCAATCCTCCTAGACTCTGTCCTATGTGCTTGAAACTAACCTAGAATCTGCCCCTTTAATCTTTTTTTTTTTTTAATTTATTATTTTTGGCTGTGTTGGGTCTTCGTTGCTGCGTGCGGGCTTTCTCTAGTTGCAGCGAGCGTGGGCTTCTCATTGCGGTGGCTTCTCATTGCGGTGGCTTCTCTTCTTGCGGAGCATGGGTCTGGGCGCGCGGGCTTCAGTAGTTGTGGCTTGCGGGCTCTAGGGCGCAGGCTCAGTAACTGTGGCGCACGGGCTTAAGTGCTCCGCGGCATGTGGGATCTTCCCGGACCAGGGCTAGAACCCATGTCCCCTGCATTGGCAGGCGGATTCTTAACCAGTGCACCACCAGGGAAGCCCTGCCCCTTTAATCTTTAATCTGTATCTCTTTGCTGTAATAAACTGTAACCATGAAGAGACTCCACTCTCAAAGGGTGCACACACTGGGACTCAGGGCAGAAGCAGTAATTTGAAAGAAGCCTGGGTCAGACGTACCTGCTGATGTTGGAAGGTCTCCTGGAGAGGCAGGAGGCAACTAGAGATCACCCTGGGGACACAGACACTGGGGCTGGCAAGCCTATTTTAGAATCCCCCCTCTAGCTTATTATTAGCTTCAGCACCCAGCCCCACCCCTGCCCACCAGCCCATAGGCACCAGTACTGGGATGCCTCAGGCCAAGTAACTAACTGGGTGGGGACACAGCCCCACCCACCAGCAGACAGGCTACCTTAAGACCCCCTGCTAAGCCTACAATCACCCCTGAACACGGCCCTCCCCACCAAAGGGGCCAGGACCCAGCCCCAAACACCAGTACACAGGCACTTGACCCAGGACCCCTAGGGTTCTGCAGCCAGAGAAGCTGGGACCCAACTCCACCCATCAGTGGGCAGACACCAGCCCCCAAACCCACTGGGCTCCAGCCCCCTCACCAGCAAACCTGTTCTAGCCTCCAGACCAGCCTTACCCACCAGCAGGAGGACACGAGCCCCAAGACAACCACAGCCCTGCTGCCTGCTATGACAGGACCCAACTCATCCACCAGCAGGCCAGCATCAGGCCTGGGACCCTGGGCCCTGCAGCCAGATATCAGAACCTTGTTCTGTCTGCCAGTGGGCAGACAAAAGCCCCAGGATCTGGCTTCACCAACAGGGCACTGTAATAGGGAAGAACAAATCTGACTCCATATTAGATCTGTTTCTTTTACTTTAACCTTCTATTCTACTGCTTTTGCTACAAGAATGTTGCCTATAGCCCGAAATATACAGGATAGCCCATTCTCAAGGCTCTGACCTTTAAAGATATAACACTTTTCCATTTACATAGAGAAAAAATGTTGCAGAACAGAAAATAACCTTTGTCTCAGTTGGAAGTTTATGGGAACATCGTGACCTGACCTACATGGACAGCTGCAAGAACAAAGGATTCCAGCATCAAGAAGTTTGCACCAACCAACCACAACCCCCTCCCCCTTTAGTATAAAAAAAGCCTGAATTCTAACTTGGGTAAAATGGTTCTTTGGGACACTAGTCCACCGTCTTCTCAGTTTGCTGGCTTTCCAAATAAAGTCACTATTCCTTGCCCTAACAACTCATCTCTTGATTTATCGAGAGTGGGCCAGCCACACCTACCAGACAGCCCATAGTAGTCAGCCTGCCACAACAGAAGGACCCTCACAGCCCACACAAGGGGCACTCGGACCAAAGGGACTGCTGGGACACACAGAATGTCTCCTACAAAAGGCCACTTCTCCAAGGCAGGGAAACATAACCAACCTACCAGCTACAAAGAAATAAAAACAGCAAGTCAGGTAAAATGAGGCAACAGAGGAACATGTTCCAAATGAAGAAACAAGATAAAATCTCAGAAGAACTAAGTGAAGTGGCGATAGCCAATCTACCCGAAAAAGAGTTTAAGATAATGATCATAAAGATGACCAAAGAACTCAGGAGTAGAATGGATGAACAGCATGGGAAGTTAGAAGTTTTTAACAAACAGAAAATATAAAGAACAGCCAAATAGAGGTGAAGAATACAATAACTGAAATTAAAAATACACTAGAAGGAATCAACAGTAGACTAATATAGAGGAATGGATGAGCAAGCTGGAAGACAGAGCAGTGGAAATCAGTGAAGCTGAACAGAAAAAGAGAATAAAAAGAAATGAGGACAGTTTAACACATTATTGACCAGAGACATATTAATAGGTCTTTGCTACCTAATGTTATTGACCGGAGATGTTTCAATATTCACTTACATAACAAATTGCCAGCCACAGGCATTAGTTTCTGCAAAAATCCCCTGGTCAATAATGAGTTAAGAGACCTCTGGAACAACATCAAGCACACTAATATTCACATTACAGGGGTACCAGAAGGAGAAAAGAGAGAAAGGGGCAGAGAACATATTTGAAGACATAATAGCTGAAAACTTCCCTAACTTGGGAAAGGAAAAGTAAACCTAAATCCAGGAAGCACAGAGAGTCCCAAACAGGATCAAACCAAAGAGGACCATACCAAGACACACTGGAACTAAAATGGCAAAAATTAAAGATAAAGAGAGAATATTAAAAGCAGCAAGGGGAAAGCAACAAATTACATACAAGGGAACTCCCATAGGATATCAGCTGACTTTTCAGCAGAAACTCTACAGGCCAGAAGGGAGTGGCACGATATATTTAAAGTGATAAAAGAGAAAAACCTACAAACAAGAATACTCTACCTGGCAAGGCTCTCATTCAGATCTGATGGCGAGATCAAAAGTTTTAAGGCAAGCAAAAGCTGAGAGTTAAGCACCACCAAACCAGCTTTACAAGAAATGTTTAAGGGACTTCTCTAAGCAAAAAAAAAAAAGGCCATAACTAGAAACATGAAAATTATAAAAGGAAAAAGCTTATTGATAAAGGCAAATATACAGTAAAGGTAGTAAGTCATCCACACACAAAGTTAGTAGTAGGGAAATTAAAAGACAAAAGTAGTAAAATCATCTATATGCACAATAAGCAGTTAAGGGATACACAAAGCAAACAGAAAAAGACTGACAAAATTCAACATCCATTTATGATAAAACTCTCCAGAAAATGTGAATAGAGGAAACATACCTCAACATAATAAAGGCCATATATGATAAGTCCATAACCAACATCATACTCAATGGTGAAAAGCTGAAAGCATTTTCTCTAAGATCACGAACAAGACAAGGATGCCCACTCTAGCCACTTTTATTCAACACAGTACTGGAAGTCCTAGCCACAGCAATCAGATAAGAAAAAGAAATAAAAGGAATCCAAATCAGAAAGGAAGAAGTAAAACTGTCACTGTTTGTAGATATCATGATATTTTACATAGAAAATCCTAAAATCGCTACCAAAAATAAAAATACAAGAGCTCATCAATGAATTTGGGTAAAGTTGTAGGATATAAAATTAATAAACAGAAATCTGTTGCATTTCTATACACTAACAATGAACTATCAGAAAGAGAAATTAAGGAAACACTTACAATCACATCAAAAATAATAAAATATCTAGGACTTCCCTGGTGGCACAGTGGTTAAGAATCCACCTGCCAATGCAGGGGACACAGGTTTGAGTCCTGGTCTGGGAAGATCCCACATGCCGCGGAGCAACTAAGCCCATGCACCACAACTACTGAGCCTGTGCTCTAGAGCCCATGAGCCACAACTACTGAAGCCCATGTGCCTAGAGCCCGTGCTCCTCAACAAGAGAAGCCACAGCAATGAGAAGCCCATGCACGGCAATGAAGAGTAGCCCCTGCTTACCACAACTAGAGAAGCCTGCGTGCAGCAACGAAGACCTAATGCAGCCAAGAATAAATAAATTGATTAATTAAAAAAACAAAAAAGACCACAAATAACAAATGTTGGCAAGGATGTGGAGAAAAGGAAACCCCTGTACACTGCGGGAGGAAATATAAATTGATGCAGCCACAATGGAAAAAAGTATGGAGGCTCCTTAAGAAAACTAAAACTAGAGCTACCATATGATCCAGCAATCCCAATCCTGGGTATATATCTGGAAAAGATGAAAACACTAATTCAGAAACATACATGCACCCAAATGTTCAGAGTAGCATTATTTACAACTGCCAAGATATGGAAGCAACCTAACTGTCCATCAACAGAGGAATGGATAAAGAAGATGTGGGGTGTATATATATATACGCATACACATATACATATACATACAATGGGGTAGTTCCCTGGCGGTCCAGTTGTTATGACTCAGCGCTTTCACTGCCATGGCCCCAGGTTCAATCCCTGGTTGGGGAACTAAGATCCCGCAAGCCACGTGGCACAGCCAAAATACATGCATGCGTGCGCGCGCATGCACACACACACACACACACACACACACACACACACACACAGGAATACTACTCAGCCATAAAAAAGAATGAAATTTTGCCATCTGCAACAGGAATGGACCTGGAGGGTATTACGCTTAGTGAAATAAGTAAGACAGAGAAAGACAAATACTGTTTTCTACCACTTACATGTGGAATCTAAAAAGTAAAACAAACTAGTGAATATAACAACAACAACAACAAAACAGACTCACAGATAAAGAGAACAAACTAGTGGTTACTAGCGGGGAGAGGGAAGGAGGGAGTGGCAAGATAGGGGTAAAGGATTAAGAAATACAAACTACTATGTATAAAATAAGCTACAAGGGTATATTGTACAGTACAGGGAATATAGCAAATATTTTAAAATAACTATAAATAGAGTATAATCTATAAAAATTCTGAATCACTGTTGTACACCTGAAACTAATATAATATTGTAAATCAACTACACCTCAATTAAAAATAACAATTTAAAAAACTGTAACTATAACAGCTTTCAGTGAGTTCTGTGAGTCCTTCTAAGTAAATTATCAAACCTGTCAATGGTTTGGGGGACCCCTGAAGGGGAGCAAAATTTGCCACCCTAAAGTATGTCTGTTTGGCATAAGGATTATTTTAGGCTGATTATTTTTTTTAACTAATTTATTTATTTTTGGCTACGTTGGGTCTTTGTTGCTGTGCATGGGCTTTCTCTAGTTGTGGCAAGCGGGGGCCACTCTTCATTGCAGTGCGCGGGCTCCTCACTGCAGTGGCTTCTCTTGTTGCAAAGCACGGGCCCTAGATGCACAGACTTCATTAGTTGTGGCTCATGGGCTCAGCAGTTGTGGCTCGTGGGCTCTAGAGCACAGGCTCAGCAGTTGTAGCCCACAGGCTTAGTTGCTCCGCAGCATGTGGGATCTTCCTGGACCAGGGCTCGAACCCGTGTCCCCTGCATTGGCAGGTGGATTCTTAACCACTGCGCCACCAGGGAAGGCCTAGGCTGATTATTTTTAAGAAACAGCATACACAGGAGAAGGTCTGAAAACCAAGAAGTTACCCTTTTGTAAAAGGAATTTACATTTATAAGGGAAATCTCCATTTGTAAGGGTGTCCTCCTCTCTGTACCTGGAAGAGAAGGATGACTCTACATCTCTAGAAACTCTTATCAACAGAGAAGGCAAAGGCTTAAATCTGTATAACAACCTTACCCTTGTTTACTGTGCTTTTCCTAATAACCTCCCATAACTGGCCTTTGCCAACCCCCCAACATCTTTTGTCTTTAGTTGGAGATGTTATTTAAAGTGATGGCTTGGGCCATTTATGGTAGTTACTCAGTTTTCCTGGGTATCTCCCAGTATAAAGGAGACATATGTTATTAAACTTGTTTGTTTTTCTCCCATTAATTTGTCTTTTATTACAGGGGTGTCTCAGCCAAGAACCTAGGAGGGCAGATGGAATATTATTTTTCCTCCCCCATGAAACAGAGGGCTAACCTGATTAGGCCTGCCAAACCTAACCTGCCTCTTCTGCTTTTAATCCCTTGCTTTTAGTTCATTTAAAAACCCATATAGCTAACAGTCAGTAGACAAGATAGATAAATAGATAAAAAGATAATAAATTCCCACTAGCTTCCTTACAGATAACACCTCTGAGTATGAATCACTACACTAACAGTTGCTTAAGTTGTTTTTCAGGTACTTGGAGCTAGTTCTTGCCCAGTTCAGACCAGCTGAAACCACTGACCATTCAACGGGGCCTGTGTGAGTGTCCAATGGATGACCTTTTGATGCCAGAGGGCCAACAACTCCACCCTCAGAACATGCCACAATTTTCTGAACATGCATCCTATGAAGAGCCATGAAGCTTGACTACACCTGCACAGACCACTGATTACCTCACTTCTCTTACCTCCAATCACCTTTCCCCACACCTCGAACTACCCTGCCTCTTTATCCCATAAATATCCCTAAACCCTATCTTCGGGGAGGTGGACATGAGATTTGTTCTCCCAGCCTCCTAGCTTGGCTGCCTCCTGAATAAACATTTTCTCTGCTGCAAACCTTGGTGTCTCAGTGTTTGGCTTGCTGTGCACTGGGCAAACGAACATGATTTGGTAACACCTATACCCGCAAACATGGAGTTGGGTGTCAGAAGTGAGGGTGGTCCTGGGGACTCTAACTTTCACCTGCTGTTTCACAAACATCTCTTATATTTCCTGCCACTATGTCACTATTCATAATGTCCCTAGAATACCTACTTCACCTTTACTGCTTTCCAACAATATCTAACCCCTGCTTTAAGGTTTGCCTCAAATGCCACCTTCCACAAAGCCTTTCTATTTTAACAGATTTATTGAGATATAATTCAGTTACCATAAGATTCACCCATTTAAGTATACAGTTAAGTGTTTTTTAGTATATTCACAGTTATGTAAACATCACCACAATCTAATTTCAGAATATTTTTCATTACCCCCAAAAGAAACCCTGTATCCATTAGCAGTCATTCCCCATTCTCATCCTACCCCAGCCCCAAGAAACCACTGACTTACTTTCTGTCTCTTAAGGATTTACCAATTCTGGACCTTTCATATATCATACAATATTGGTCTTTTGTGACTGGCTTCTTTCACTGAGCACATTTTGGAGGTTCATCCATGTTTTAGCATGTATAGGTACTTCATTCCCCTTTTATTGACAAATAATATTCCATTGTATAGATACACCATTTTATCTATCCATTCATCAATTAATGGACAATTGGGTTGTTTCTACTCTTTAGCTATTATGAGAAATGCTGCTGTGAACATTCATGTACAAGTTTCTGTGTGGACATATGTTTTCATGTCCGCTGGGTATATACCTAGGAGTAAAACTGCTGGGTCATATGGTAACTATGTTTAACATTTTGAGGAATTGCCAAACTATTGTCCAAACTGCTTAAACCATTTTATGTGCACCAGCAATTTATGAGAGTTCCAATTTGTCCACATGCTTGTCAACACTTGATATTATCAGTCTTTTTGATTACAGCCAACCTAGCATGTGTGAAGTGGTATCTCATTCTGCTTTTGATTTGCATTTCCCTAATGACTAAAAATGTTGAGTATCTTTTCAAGTCTCTACCTGAATAGATAGAGACTGAACTAGTAATTTTAAAACTTCCTGCAAAACAAAAAAAAAAGCCCACCATTCCATTGACAGATGAATGGATAAAGAAGACATGGTATGTACAACGTATGTATACATACATACATACATACATACATACATACATACATACATACTGCCCACCATTCCATTGACAGATGAATGGATAAAGAAGACATGGTATGTACAATGTATGTATACATACATACATACATACATACATACTGTGGAATACTACTCAGCCATAAAAAAAGAATGAAATTTTGCCATTTGCAGCAACAACTTGGAGGGCATTATGCTAAGTGAAACAAGTCAGACAGAGAAAGACAAATACTGTATGGTATCACTTATATGTGGAATCTAAAAAATACAACAAACTAGTGAATGTAACAAAAAAGAAGCAGACTCAGAGAACTAGTGGTTACCAATGGGGAGGATGGGTAATACAGGGGTAGGGGCTTAAGAGGTACAAACTATTAGATATAAAATAAACTACAGAAGGCGGAGTGAAGATGGAGGTGTGGGAAGACACTGAGTTAGCGTCTCCCCACAACTAGGGTGGCTGCCGGCCACTGGTGGGAAACCCTGACACCCAATGAGACGGGAGGAACCCCCAAGTGAACCAGTAGGACGTGGGGGGACAGATGGAGGAGGAGAAGTGGAGGCCAGACAGGATTGGTGCCCCTGAGGCCGGGGAGATCAGGAGAGGTAGGCAGGAGGGGCCCTCCGGGAGGAGTGACAAAGAAGCGGAGGGCGTTTGCCCTGCCCACTTGGGCCCAGGAGCCCGCTGAGCTCCCCGGCTGGTCCCCTGCCCTCCAAAGCCCTCTCCAGGCCACGTGGATCCTGGGGGCATAGGAAGAAGGCCAGGGGAGAACAGGAGGCAGGCAGGAGGGGCCCTCCAAGACAGGAAGAGCAGGAGGAGCAGGAGAGGAGAGGAGACCGTTTGCCGCACCCACTCGAGCCCAGGAAGCCTGCTGGGCTCCCAGGTGAGGTCCCCTGCCCTCTGAGACCAGGTGTGGGGGGGACGCCTGTGCCCCTTCTGTTCCTTGAGCCTAAGCCCACCCCCCACAGCCCCCGGGGCCTTTTCCAGCCCTGTGGGTCCTAAGCATAGGCCCCGCCCACCACCCAAACCTCACCCTTGCTTAGGCCCCACCCTCCACAGCCAAGGCCTTCTCCCCCGGCTTTCTTTTTTGTTTTTCTTTTTCTCTTTTCCCTCCTTTTTTTTTTTGTGGTGCGAGGCCTCTCACTGTTGTGGCCTCTCCGGTTGCGGAGCACAGGCTCCGAACGCGCAGGCTCAGCGGTCATGGCTCACGGGCCCAGCCGCTCCGCGGCATGTGGGATCCTCCCAGACCGGGGCACGAACCCATGTCCCCTGCATCGGCAGGCGGACTCTCAACCACTGCGCCACCAGGGAAGCCCTCTAATTTTATTTTTAACTTTGTTATTGTTCTCTCTCTTTTTTTAAAAAATTTTTTTGCCACCCCACGCAGTTTGCGGGATCTTGGTTCACGAGCCAGAGGTCAGGTCGAAGCTCCTGCAGTGGGAGCTCCATGTCGGAACCACTGGACTAAGAGAGAACCTCAGACCCCAGGGATTATTCATCAGAGTGAGGTCTCACAGAGGTCCTCATCTCAGCACCAAGACCCAGCTCTACCCGACAGCCTACAAACTCCAGTGTTGGAAGCCTCAGGCCAAACAACCAGTAAGACAGGAACATATTCCCATTCATTAAAAAAAAAGAGAGACAGCAAAAAATTATGTCACAGATGAAGAAGCAAGGTAAAAACCTACAAGACCAAATAAATGAAGAGGAAATAGGCAATCTACCTGAAAAAGAATGCAGAGTAATGATAATAGAGATGATCCAGAATCTCAGAAATAGAAGAAGAGAAAAAGAAAGGGTATGAGAAAATATTTGAAGAGATTATAGTCAAAAACTTCCCTAATGGGAAAGGAAATGGTCACCAAGTCCAGGAATCACAGAGAGTCCCATACAGGATAGACCCGAGGAAAAACACACCAAGACACATATTAATCAAACTAAAAAAATTAAATTCAAAGAAAAAATATTAAAAGCATCAAGGGGAAAAAAATAACATATAAAGGAATCCCCATAAGTTATCAGCTGAATTTTCAGCAGGAACTCTGCAGGCCAGAAGGGAGTGGCAGGATATACTGAAAGTGATGAAAGAGAAAAACCTACAACCAAGATTACTCTACCCAGCAAGGATCTCATTCAAATTCGATGGAGAAGTCAAAAGTTTTTCAGACAAGCAAAAGCTAAGAGAATTCAGCACCACCAAACCAGCTTTACAACAAATGCTAAAGAAACTTCTCTAGGTGGGAAACAGAAGCGAAGAAAAAGACCCACAAAAACCCAAAACAATTAAGAAAACGGTAATAGGAACATACATATCAATAATAACCTTGAATGTAAATGGATTAAATGCCCCAACCAAATGGAAATCAAAAGAAAGCTGGACTAGCAATACTCATATCCAATAAAATAGACTCTAAAATAAAGACTATTACAAGAGACAAAAAAGGACACTACATAATGATCAAAGGATCAATCCAAGAAGAAGATATAACAATTATAAATGCTTATGGACCCAACATAGGAGCACCTCAATACATAAGGCAAATGCTAACAACCACGAAAGGAGAAATCAACAGTAACACAATAATAGTAGGGGATTTTAACATGCCACTTACACCAATGGACAGATCATCCAAACAGAAAATAAATAAGGAAACACAAGCTTTAAATGACACAATGGACCAGATAGATTTAATTGATATTTATAGAACATTCCACCCAAAAGTGGCAGAATACACTTTCTTATCAAGTGCACACGGAACATTCTCCAGGATAGATCACATCTTGGGTCACAAATCAAGCCTCGGTAAATTTAAGAAAATTGAAATCATATCAAGCATCTATTCTGACCACAACGCTATGAGACTGGAAATCAATTACAGAAAAAAAACTATAAAAAACACAAATACATGGAGGCTAAACAATGCGCTACTAAATAACAAAGAGATCACTGAAGAAATCAAAGAAGAAATTAAAAAATACAAAGAAACAAATGACAACGAAAACATGACAACCCAAAACCTATGGGACACAGCAAAAGCAGTTCTAAGAGGAGAAGGAAAGAAATCATAAAAATCAGAGCAGAAATAAATGAAATAGAAACAAAGAAAACAATAGCAAAGATCAATAAAACTAAAAGCTGGTTCCTTGAGAAAATAAACAAAAATGATAAACCCTTAGCCAGACTCATCAAGAAAAAAAGGGAGAGGACGCAAATCAATAAAATTTGAAATGAAAAAGGAGAAATCACGACTGACACTGCAGAAATACAAAGGATTATAAGAGACTATTACAAACAACTATATGCCAATAAAATGGACAACCACGAAGAAACGGACAAATTCTTGGAAAGGTACAATTTTCCAAGACTGCACCAGGAAGTATTAGAAAATATAAGCAGACCTATCACAAGTAATGAAATTGAAACTGTAATTAAAAATCTTCCAACAAACGAAAGTCCAGGACCAGATGGCTTCACAGGAGAATTCTATCAAACATTTAGAGAAGAGCAAACACCGGTCCTTCTCAAACTCTTCCAAAAATTGCAGAGGGAGAAACACTCCCAAAATCATTCTACAAAGCCACCATCACCCTGATACCAAAACCAGAAAAAGATATCACAAAAAAATAAAATTATACACCAATATCACTGATGAACAAAGATGCAAAAATCCTGAACAAAATACTAGCAAAAGAAATCCAACAACACATTAAAAGGATCATTCACCATGATCAAGTGGGATTTATCCCAGGTGTGCGAGGATTCTTCAATATACACAAATCAATCAATGCGATACACCACATTAACAAACTGAGATGCAAAAATCCTGAACAAAATACTAGCAAAAGAAATCCAACAACACATTAAAAGGATCATTCACCATGATCAAGTGGGATTTATCCCAGGTGTGCGAGGATTCTTCAATATACACAAATCAATCAATGTGATGAACCACATTAACAAACTGAATAAAAACCATATGATCCTCTCAATAGATGCAGAAAAAGCTTTAGACAAAATTCAACACCCATTTATGATAAAAACTCTCCAGAAAATGGGCACAGAGGGAACATACCTCAACATAATAAAGGCCGTATACGACAAACCCACAGCTAGCATCATACTCAATGGTGACAAACTGAAAGCATCTCCACTAAGATCAGGAACAAGACAAGGATGTCTACTCTCGCCACTCTTATTCAACATAGTTTTGGAAGTCCTAGCTATGGCAATCAGAGAAGAAAAAGAAATGAAAGGAATACAAATTGGAAAAGAAGATGTAAAACTGTCACTGTTTGCATCACTGTATACACAGAAAATCCTAAATATGCCACCAGAAAACTACTAGAACTAATCAATGAATTTGGTAAGGCTGCAGGATACAAAATTAATGCACAGAAATCTCCAGCATTCCTATACACCAACAACGAAAAATCAGAAAGAGAAATTAAGGAAACAATCCCATTTACCATCGCAACAAAAAGAATAAAATACCTAGGAATAAACCTGCCTCAGGAGGCAAAAGACTTGTACTCAGAAAACTATAAAACAATGATGAAAGAAATCAAAGATGACATAAACAGATGGAGAAATATACCATGTTCTTGGATTGGAAGAATCAATATTGTGAAAATGACTATGGTACCCAAAGCAATCACTACCAATGGCATTCTTCACAGAATTAGAACAAAAAATTTTACAATTCGTATGGAAACATAAAAGACCCCAAGTAGCCAAAACAATCTTGAGAAAGAAAAACAGAGTTGGAGGAATCAGGCTCCCCGACTTCAAACTATACCACAAAGTTACAGTAATCAAGACAGTATGGTACTGGCACAAAAACAGAAATATAGATCAATCGTACAGGATAGAATGCCCAGAGATAAACCCACGCACATATGGTCACCTAATTTATGACAAAGGAGGCAAGAACATACAATGGAGAAAGGACAGCCTCTTCAATAAGTGGTGCTGGGAAAACTGCACAGCTACATGTAAAAGAATGATATTAGAACACCATCTAACACCATACACAAAAGTAAACTCCAAATGGATTAAAGACCTAAATGTAAGGCCAGACACTCTAAAATTCTTAGAGGAAAACATAGGAAAAACACTCTTTGACATAAACCACAGCAAGATCTTTTTTGACCCACCTCCTAGAGTAATGGAAATAAAAACAAA
>NC_041216.1:14826519-14836170 GCF_002837175.3 Physeter macrocephalus | reverse complement strand
AAGGAAACCATAAACAAGACAAAAAGACAACTCTCAGAATGGGAGAAAATATTTGCAAATGAAACAATGGACAAAGGATTAATTTCCAAAATATACAAACAGCTCATGGAGCTCAATATCAAAAAAACAAACAATCCAATTAAAAAATGGGCCAAAGACCTAAACAGACATTCCACCAAGGAAGACATACAGATGGCTGAGAGGCACATGAAAAGATGCTCAACATCACTAATTATTAGAGAAATGCAAATCAAAACAACAATGAGGTATCACCTCACGCCAGTCATGATGGCTATTATCAAAAAATCTAGAAACAGTAAATGCTGGAAAGGGTGTGGTGAAAAGGGAACCCTCCTGCACTGTTGGTGGGAATGTAAATTGATATAACCACTATGGAAAACAGTATGGAGGTTCCTTAAAAAACTAAAAATAGAACTACCATATGACCCAGCAATCCCACTACTGGGCATATACCCTGAGAAAACCATAATTCAAAAAGAGACATGTGGGCTTCCCTGATGGCACAGTGGTTAAGAATCCGCCTGCCAATGCAGGGGACACAGGTTCGAGCCCTGGTCCAGGAAGATCCCACATGTCGCGGAGCAACTAAACCAGTGTGCCACAACTACTGAGCCTGTGCTCTAGAGCCCGTGAGCCACAACTACTGAGCCCACATGCCACAGCTACTGAAGCCTGCACACCTAAAGCTTGTGCTCCACAACAAAGAGAAGCCACCGCAATGCGAAGCCCACACAACACAATAAAGAGTAGCCTGTCATACAGAGTGAAGTAAGTCAGAAAGAGAAAAACAAATACCGTATTCTTACACATATATATGGAATCTTAAAAAAAAGAAAAAAATGGTACTGATGAACCTAGTTGCAGGGCAGGAATAAAGATGTAGACATGGAGAATGGACCTGAGGACATGGGGTGGGAGGGGGAAGCTGGGGCAAAGTGAGAGTAGCATCGACATATATACACCACTGAATGTAAAATAGTTAGCTAGTGGGAAGCAGCTGCATAGCACAGGGAGATCAGCTCGGTGCTTTGCGATGACCTGGAGGGGTGGGGTAGGGAGGGTGGGAGGGAGGCTCAAGAGGGAGGAGATATGGGGATATATGTATCCATATGGCTGATTCACTTTGGTGTACAACAAAAACTAACACAGTACTGTGAAGCAATTATACTCCAATAAAGACCTATTAAAAAATAAATAAATAAAATAAAATAAGCTACAAGGATATACTGTACAACAAAGGGAATACAGCCAGTATTTTATAACTATAAATGAAGTATAACCTTTAAAAACTGTGAATCACTATATTGTACACCTTTAACTTATATAATATTGTACAGCAACTATACTTCAATTTTTTTTAGTTTAATATAAGTAAATAAATAAATCAATAAATAAATCCCACTGTGTGCTGCCTGGAGAGGCTGGGAATTTTCAAAAACCACCTAGGTTATGCTTCTTTTTAACAGACCTTCCTTCAGCTTCTCTCTCTCTAGCTTTCTGCTATAACCAGCCAAAAAAAAAACCCAGCTGGCACCTTTAACACTCTGCCTGGAAATCTCCTTAGCTACATGATCCAGTTCATTAGGTACATTTTCTACCTTCCACTTTACTACAGTGTTTACCAACAGTGTTGCTAAACTTTGTCAACGCGTAACCAGTTTCCAAGATTTTTCTCACTTTCCTTTAAACCCTCACCCACAGCCTCCTCAAAGGTCATCAGACTTTTAGAAACAGTTCCTTAAAAGCTCTTCAAGCTTTCACTAGCATTCCCTTCAAAGTCCTTCCAGCTGCCACCCACTGCTCCATGTCATTTGCATTTCTGTAAGCCAAGCCCACCAGATAGATTCACTCATTCACTCATTTGCTCATTCAATAAATATTTACTGAGTACCTATTACATGCCAGAAAGTTTCTGAAGGACTGCCTAATGGAACTTTCATTCTAGTAGGGGAAGAAAGACAATAAATGAAAAAGTAAATATGCAGCATATAATACGTCTGATGGTTAAAAGCGCTATGGAGAAAAACAAAGCAAGATTAAGGTAGTTAGAAGTATGGGGAGTAGAGGATAAGGGAAAGGATGGTTAAGAAAAAATTCAGTTAAGTTGACGTTTGAACAAATGAAGGAGCAGAGCAATGTGGCTCTCTAATCCATTTGCACTTCAGGCACAAGTATATAAAAGTCCCAAGCACACATGTACTTGCCTTGAAAGACAGCAAGAAGGCCAGTATGGTTGGAGCAGAGGCAGAGCGAAGAGTAGATGAGGTCTAAAAGGCATAAGAGGGCACACAAGACCAGATGGTGTCTTATGGGCATTAAAAAGATTTTGGTTTTTACTAGAAAGTAAGAAACCACTAGATGGTTTTAAACTTAACAGTGAGCAAAGGGTCACTCTGGCTCAGGTGGCAGCAGTAGAAACAGTAGGAAAGGATGACATTCTAAATACATTTGAAGGCACAGTCCATAGCATTTGCTGATGGACTGAAAGTTAATAAAGTTGCAGAATGTCAGAGTGGCATTCAGTGTTCCTCCAAGGCTGGTGGAGAAACCACTGATGACTCGGCCAAGATTTCTGATATCTTTGCATTTCCGTCTCCCTCTTAGTTATGTCCACTTCTCCTTCTCTGCTACACATCTCAAGGGTAAGGAACTAAACTGCATCATAGATGAAGAAGAAACAGAAATTATTTTCTAAGTTATAATGACATTTTAAATATAGTACACTTAAGAGACAGCAAATATACAAATCAAATGTTAAATTTTTTACCTCTTTAATGTACAGGAAAACCTTTGTTAAAAAATTTTCTCCAATATTTTAATGTAGAGGCAACAAAGTTAAAACACCACATTTGAAAATCACGTAAATTAAAATGGTCTTTCTTTTTAAAATATTTATCTATTTGGCTGCACTGAGTCTTAGTTGCGGCACGCGGGATCTTCGTTGTGGCATGCAGGATCTTTAGTTGTGGCATGCGGGATCTTTTTTTTTTTTTTTTTTTTAGTTGCGGCATGTGGGATCTTTAGTTGCAGCCTATGAACTCTTAGTTGCGGCACATGGGACCTAGTTCTTTGACCAGGGATCAAACCCAGGCCCTCTGCATTGGGAGCGCTGAGCCTTAGCCACTGGACCACCAGGGACGTCCCAAAATGGTCTTTTTAAAAACCCATACTAAAACCCGTATGTCTCACATGGAAAGTGCTCCATCAAATGTTTAGTGAAAGGTGAGTAGCAGAACAAACTGTCTGATATAATCTCATTTGTGGGGGAAATACATCTATATATATTTATTTATCTATCTATTACCTGTGCTTCCGACCAATTGGCTATAGATTAGGGGTTCCAACAACCCCCTCCTACTCAGGATGCCAATCGCAAGTCCAGGTTATTAACTATACTTCTGACCAGCTGGCTATAGATCAGAGGTCCCCACAACCCCCTCCTTGGGTTCAACTGCTAGAGTGGCTCACAGAATTCACAGAAACATTTTACTTGCTAGATCACCAGTTTATTATAAAAGGATATAACTCAGAAACAGCCAGACAGAAGAGACGCATAGGGCAAGGTATGTGGGAAGGGGTACGGAGCTTCCATGCCCTCTCCAGGCGCGCCACTCTCCCTGCACCTCCACATGTTCACCAACCAGGAAACTCTGTGAACCCTGTCCATTTGGGTTTTTAATGGAAGCTTTATTACATAGACATGATTGATTTAAGCAATGGCCATTGGCAACTGAATTCAATCTCCAGTCCTTCTCTCCTTAGCGGTAGGGGAATGAAGGGAGTGAAAGTTCCAACCCTCTAATCACATGGATGGCTTTCCTGGCAACCAGCCCATCCTTAGGTTACCTAAGGGCTTTCCAAAAGTCACCTCATTAAATATAAGACACCATTATCACTCATGACACAGGAAAGTCCAAGGGTTTTAGGAGCTGTGAGCCAAGAACCAAATATATATGAGAAATATAAAACAGGGATAATGACAGTACCTACTTCATTGAATTCTGAGTACCTGCCACTGATAAGGCATGTAACGTCCCGGCAAAGTGACTGACACATAGAAAGTAATCAATAAATTACATATTGCTATTATCTGTACATCTTTTCTTCCCCACATGACTGTAAGCAACTTAAGAGCAAGAGCTCTGCCGTTACTGTCTGCTTTGAGCCTGTTTTTCATGTGTAAAATGGGTATCACTATTTTTCTACTACATAGAATTGCACCAAATAAGATAACTCAACAAATTCTCAGCACAGTGTCCAGCTTAAAATGCTCAGTAAACATTAACTATTATTATCCCATACTTTTCTTTGTAATGACTAACAGAGAATCTTGCATATGTGCCAAACCTGGGTGGGCTTTCCAATTCTCCTAGTTGGGTGAACCCGGGTTCATTACCTCACCTCAGTTTCCTCATTTCCATAAGGGTGATGACACATATAACACATATTAAATACTTAATACAGTATGTGGCACCCAGCGGATGCTTAATAAATATTAGGCCAGCTCCCCTCCCCGTCTCTTCTACTTTTTCCCCTAAAGTTACATGTTCTGGGCAGGTAGATAGATGGCCGGCAACCTGACAAGTAGGGAAGAAACGGACCTCGGGGCGAGAACTTCCGAAGTTTGCATATGCACCCACCCCTCCGTATTTCAGCCTCTGCTACCGTCTTGAAGGGACTCCGAGTTAAGGGGTCTGCTGCATTACGCCCCTCGGAGCAAATTTTCTCTCCACCCTCTTCCCTCACCTCGAAACCTCGCTGCCCCAGTCTCTCCACACACACCCCGCCCCACACCCCCGCCAGCCTGCCTGCCTTCCGCCCCCATTTTCTCTCCACCCTTTCCAAGCCCCATTTTTCAACCTTCTTCAGACTCCAGCCCCTCTCTCCCCTGAACCGCCAAAGCTATTGGTTCTCGGTCCCAGACTCTATCTCCACATCACATCCAAGTCCTCCCAAACTCCTCCCTTCTCACGCCTCCGGGCCTCTAACCCCTCCCCCAACACCCTCTCTCGCCTCAACGCCCTACCTGCGCTTTCCGCCTCTTCAGCGCCGCCGCGTCCAGCCACACGCCGCAGGCCTCCTCCTCCTCCGGTCCTCTGCGCCTCATGGCCGCTGCGGAGACTAAGACAACGGGATAACGGAGTGCGGGTCCGGCAGCCTCAGGGAGCCGCCGTAACTGACTCCGCCGACGTTCGAATCTCGCGCCAACGCTGGGAGCGGAGCTACGCCGCGGCCGCCCCGCTCAGGCACCGCCCCCAGCGTCAGCTCCGCCCCGGCCCAAGCCCCGCCCCTTCCGTAAACCCTGCCAGCCTGACTCCTTAATGTTTCCAAGGTCACATTCTTGTTGGTTTTCTCATTCAAAAGTTGTATTCCAGAACTGTGCTGTGTGAACGCGTTCGCGACATTGCACAAGGAATGCACATTTTCTTTTTGCTGAGTTAGTTGCACTTTCTTACTGATAACTATCAGGGCTCAGGGTTTTCCTTGTCTTATCGCTGAATCCTCACGAACATCTCAAAAGGAAGAGGAGAGGAGGCTCTGGTCCGCCAACTGCAAAGCTGGGGTCCTCAACGCTACCTTAAATGGATTACTTTTGTAATTCAAAACAAGAAACAAAAAGCTAAGTATAACTATGAAACCTCATGGGAGAGGATTTAGAAAACGTTAAGTAGAATGAAAACTAAAAATTTGCAGTCAAGAATTAGCTTTCAGTATTGCTTTTCTCGCTTACTGTGTGGCCTTGGATTTTAAAGAGGATCAAATAAGGTTTGTGAAAGTACTTTGTAAATTCTGAGAGCCCCTCAGAGATGCAAAAATGCTGGCAACCATAACCACAATCTCCATACATGTACTATATGTATAACAAGATATTTTAGCAGTGGAGTGATATTTCTTATTCATTCAGGTTTTTTTTGCTTTTCTTACCTGTACTTCCTAATTTTCCTTCACTGTACATATATTACCATACATTGTTTATGTACTGTGGAAAAGGCAATACTGTAAACATTAACATATAACAATATCATAAAAGATAACATATAAGATCCTCCTTGATTGAAAAACCAAAAAGTGAAATCTTTGTCAAATTATATATTTTTAAACACATTCTTTTAACTTCTAAAACTTATTTAGTAATAAAACTGCCCCACCTTTCCTACCAAAAAAAAAAAGTTCACATATATAGTGAATAAGACCCCAACCCCACCCCCAGGCAAAGATAAGACAGGATCTGTCCCCTCCTCCCTATGTCCACCCCCAGCCTCCCCCTGAAAACCTCCTCCAACACAGTGAACAGGTTCAAGGGGCACCAGGGCTCCCTCTCTAGGATAGGAGACAAAAAGCAAAGAGGCAGTTCTTACCACAGTCACTTTATTGCATCCAGGACATCAGAGTCCAGACCACTCCTAACTCCAGCCGCAGTGAACTCCTTCTTCCATACCTCTTGGCCTTTGGACAGGTTTTTCCCTCTACCTGGAATGCCCTTCCTCTTCTCCAACTGTAAACTCCTATTCACCCTTCCCAACCCAAGACCCTGAGGGTCCCAGGCAACACGAATTATTCCCTCCTCAGTGCTTCCCCTGACAGATCATTCCAATATTAAAGCCTTTACCATCCTGTATTGATCCACGGAGCCCAGTCAGTGGTCTGCCTCTGAGCAGAGGCCCAAGAAACACTGAATGGATAAACACTGAATCATGAACAAGGAAACCAGGAAAGACACTGGGAACAGGATGTGTGGGACATAGAAGCTAGAGCTAGGAGGGTCAGGGCTCACTGTCTGGGACAGTGACTGAAGAGGCATGGGGCACTGGATGGGATCCATTTCTACCTGGCACAATCTTCTATCTTTGGGGGCTCTCTGCAGCACCAAAATTTCAGGCTGGGGTTCAAGAATGGTAAGATCCTGCACACATTTTGGGCCTCTCCTTTCCCTATCCACCAGTGAAATCTGGGTAGAGGGCAGTTGCTGATGCTTCCCCTGTCTCTCAGCTCTGATCTGACTCTGACCTAAATCTCAACTTCACCCCCTCCCAGATAATCTGGAAGGCCCAGGCCAGCGTCTTGGCCCCAGCTGATCCTCCATCCTCACCCCTAAGTGAGAGGCAATGGGGGGAGGCAAACCAGGGTGGCCCACATCTTTCTCTTTCCCTCTCCCAGGGCAGGGAGCTGGGGCAGGCCCTGAAGTGGACCCCAGCAGCTCCAGCCAATCCTCAAATCCAAGGACTGGCCAGTGGCCCCCTTGGCAGCTGAGGCGTGCACAGAGAAGTCACCGCGGGCCAGACACAAGCAATTTTACCAGGCTTTGTTCCCATCTGGAGCCAAGCCCAGACCCTTGGGCCCCCACTATACCTCCCTCCCTAAAAGCTGCCACCCCCTTCACTGAGTCTTCTGATCGAGATTGAGTTTGCGCCGTACCAGCTGGCTCAGAAGGAATGCAGTGAGGATGCTGCTGCCTACAGTAAGCAAGAAGAAGCCGGAGAAGTTGTGGGGCCAGCGGGTGTGCAGAGGTTCATAGATGGGCCGCCGGGCCTTGTAGTCCAGCGCCACGGCCTCCAGCTGAGCCAGCGTGCACAGCACCAAGAAGACATGGAAGAGCTGGTGGCCCTGCCCAAAGACGTGGCAGCTGCCAGGGAACCAGCGCTCAGGCATGAAGGCAGAGAAGAAAGTGGCAGCCAGCAGAAAGAAGACCACCTGGCATTTGTGGTAGAGAAGAGCCGGGTCATCCATGGGAGGGTTGGGGGACACGAGGATGCGGTGCACCACGGGGCTGATGTCCAGTGCGTAGGCCAGCGCCGAGGGCACCTCCTGGCAAGTGCGGCCCAGCAGGCCGGGCTTCTGGGTGTACTTGTTGTAGCAGGAGCCAGCGCAGGAAAGCCAGGCGAGAAAGGCAGCCATGGGCAGGTAAAAGGTCTGCACCTGGGCATGCCAGGCGGGCTCAATGGCGTAGTAGAAGTGTGCCAGGGCACTGCCAAACTGGTACACAGCCACACCCACATAGTCCAGGAAGAAGAAGCTGTAATGCCAGAACTCGGACTTGGCCTGCAGGAGGTGAGCCAAGGCACTGAGGGAGAGGTAGGTGAAGGAGGCGAGGACAATGATGAAGAGGGGCAGGGCGTGCAGGTCTCCCCGGAAGTCCACGGTCCCCACAAAGATGGCCAGCCGCAGCAGCAGCACCAGGGCCGCCAGCAGGTGGGTCCAGACGTTCACCGCCTCGTTGTGCTGCTGGAACAGTGTGCGGAAGTAGAAGCGCCAGGTCCGATGCAGCGGCCGGTAGCCCACGTAGATGTATGGCTTCCAGAAGAGGGGTGGCACCTCGGCTCGGTCCACCATGAACACAGGCTCTGGCTGCACAGACGGCTGAGGCATCTGGTGGACCTGCCGCAAACTGGGCAGGAAGTGGCTGAGCTTCTGGGCCACCATGGTGGCCATGGCTGTGGGCGGGGTGAGGAGCTGGGAGAGAGGCCCGAGCAAGGTCAGGGGGCTGCTGTCCTCACCCTCCTGCCCCATGAGCAGCAGCTGGGGGGCTGTGCTCTTCCCCACCCCCTTATCCCTACACTGAGTTTAAGAGGAGGGGAGTTGTCCTAAGGGAGAGCTCAGCTCTGACTCATGATTGTTCTTCTCCCTGATGTATCCCAAGTGCCTAGAACAGTGCCTGGCACATAGTAGGTGTTCAGTAAATGTTTGAGGCATGTGTTAAAGAGGCTCACTATGTCATCCTACTTCTTTCCAGTCCAGGCTCCATACAGCAGCCCTCATTGTTTTCTCCTGTGTTCATGCTGCCATCAGTGTTTACCTGACAATGACCTTGCTAACAGACCTGCTGCCTCTACCTTTAACTCCTTCAGAGTGGCCAGGGTCTGCCATTGACCCTCCATCACCCTACATGATCTGGTCCCTACTACCTTTCCTAGCCTTATTACTCAACCACAATGCACTTCACATCCAGCCACAGCCTCATCAAAACCGTGGGCCTGCTGTTTCACATGTCTGTAGCTCTGCACAAGCTGTTCCCTCCATCTGAGCCATTTACCTCATCTTGCCCATCTGGCAAACTCCTCTTCATCCCTCAAAACCCATTTCTTCTGTGACACATCTTATTATTTTGTGAACCCCTGGTGCGTAGCAGGTAGCTGGTGCTCAATGTGTGTTGAATGAAAAAACAACATAATAGCATCCTGATAATATTTCATAGCCTTCAAGGCCAAACTCGAAAAGCCACTTTTTTCCCAAAAGACCCTAGTAACAACTGATCCTATAAAAACAGCCCTTTCCCTCAGCCACACCCTCACTCAAAAGTTCCCCCCTCCAGCCCTTCCACCACTGCTAAGTGCAAATAAATCCAATCTAACCCCTCACCTGGCATTCAAGATCACATGACCCGCTCCCACCTAACCCAAATGTCAGACCCTGTGCCTTCCTTTCCCTCGACTGAAATCCTTTAAAACCAGTACAAGCTGCCACCTCCAGGGGACTTCCTTAATGCCCCCTCACTTCTCCCTGTGGGAGATCTATAATGGGTTATACAATTTAGCATTTAAAATACATTCATTGTGCAGGTGAACCGGGTTCGCACCCCGGTCTGGGAGGATCCCACATGCCGCGGAGCGGCTGGGCCCCTGAGCCATGGCC
>NC_041216.1:14815643-14825829 GCF_002837175.3 Physeter macrocephalus | reverse complement strand
CAGCTGGGCCCGTGAGCCACAATTACTGAGCCTGCGCGTCTGGAGCCTGTGCTCCGCAACAAGAGAGGCCGCGATAGTAAGAGGCCCGTGCACCGCGATGAAGAGTGGCCCCCGCTTGCCACAACTAGAGAAAGCCCTCGCACAGAAACGAAGACCCAACACAGTCAAAAATAAATAAATAAACAAATGTGGGGTTTAAAAAAAAAAATCGTTAAAACACATTCATTCATTTAGCAAACACTTACTGAGCCCCTTCTCTGCCTCATGTCCTGTGCCAGGTCCCAAAGATGGGGGTGGGCAGGAGAGTGGAAAAGAATTTGATCCCTGCCTTCAGGAACTTCATGATATGGTAGAGGTTATAGAGAGGAAAACAAAGCATAGCAAGTGCTTACACAGCATGTGCTGTGTCAGTGTCTTAAGCACTTTATGCATATTTGACTCATTTAAGCATCATAGCACCCTATGAGATAGGTATTATCATTATGCCCATTTTTCAGATAAGGAAACTGAGGCACAGAGAAATTAAGTACCCTGCCTAGGAAGTGGCAGAGGCATGATATAAACTCAGTTTTGCAATCTTAACCACTTCCTTAAACTGCCCTTTGCAAAACAAGGTGGCAAGTACTATTAATCATTTCATAATTATATACTACTTTTGCCTGGTACCAATTGCTTAATTCAGGCTTATCATTATTCACTGTTTCATTCATTAAATCAAATCTGTTGAAAAACTAGCCAGACAACTAGCTAGACAGACAACTTCCCTCCCTCAGATTCTCCCCCAAGAAGCTTATTGGACTCAGCAGCCAGATGTACTCTGTCCATCATTCATCATATATTTATTGCAACTTGCTTTGCACCAGTCATTCTAAGAGACAAGAAGGTCTGCACTCAAGTTCCCCGCCACCAGCAGCACCGTGATCACCCCCAAGCCACCCAATAATTTGCACATGGTCCAAGTAAATGCAATGTGCTTGCTATGCAAAGGCAACATCAAGACAAGCCCCCAGCCCACACTCCTCCACACCCCCGAGCCTGATTTGTATCCCTGAGCTCCTCCTGCATTACATTCTGGAGTCAGCTCTGGTCTCTGGCCTTTCCTCGTCTGGTAGGGAGGAAAGAATTAAATGTCATTACACCACTACTTTCTATTCCCAGACAGCCTGGCAGGTTTAGGAAGCAGACCTTGCTGATGAACTAATTAGTGGGGCCACTTCTGTCCAGAGCATAAGAACTCCCCTGGCCCACTTGCTGGTTGAGGAGCCAGCACTGGATTTCTTCTCCTCCCCAAGAGACAGGGCTTTAGCCTCAACAGTCTGGCCTCTACCCTTGTCTACAACTTTGTCTTCCCAACTCAGAACCTCAGGGGACCAGAAAAGGCCTCTGAAAGCATCTTGCAGCTCTTTTGTTTTACATTGAGAAAACAAGAGCCCGGAGACAGCAAGGCCTTCCCCAGAGTTGCCCAATCCAGCCACGTTTCCATTCCACCGTGAGGGCAAAGACCAGGGAATGATGACATTTGATGGTGCCTTAGTTCCTGAGTCCCTGTGATCTGTTAAGTCCAGTCCGATGCTCCACATCCCACTCTTAGAACTTCCCAAGTCATAACAGCATATTAAAAGCTCGGAGAAGGTGTGCACCAAAGAAGCCTGCTTCACTTTGTTGAACCTACATTTGCCAAGCTTACATGACTAAGGATTCCATTCCCAGGAATGATTATATTATAAAGCTAGCTGAAATGTAGTAAGTGTTTACTATATGCTCACTCTTCATAGCCTTGTTGCAATTAATTCTCATAACTAGCCTGTGAGGTAGGTATTACTATGCCCATTTTGTTGTTGAGTGAAATTCAGAGAGGTTGGGAGCTCCTTAGCCAAGGCCATACACAGAGAGAGGGAGAGGGAGAGAGGGAGAGAGAGGGAGAGGGAGAGAGGGAGAGAGGGGGGGAGGGAGAGAGAGAGAGAGAGAGAGAGAGAGAGAGAGAGAGAGAGAGAGAGAGAGAGAGAGAGAGAGAGAGAGAGAGAGGGAGAGAGAGATGGAGCCAGGATCTGGACCCAGCTCCCCAACTGCAGAGCACAGATACTCTCAGCCACTCCTGCTGCCCTGCTTCTTGTCACACCTAACTGCATCCCAAAGAACTACTTTGGAAAACACTGGTCTAAAGCAGGCAACCAAGTCCTTTCCCATAAATTATTTCCTTAGGCTTCTAGCAACTGACTTGCATCCAGGGACCTCAGACTCACCCAGTTACCAGCTACCCACTCTCTCTGCACCAATGAAGCCCCGGCTCACAGCTACCTCCTCAGGTGGGTGATAGCTCACTCGCAGCCCTTCCCCTCCCCCAGACACAGTGGGCCCTAAGCACAGAACCCAGAGGCTACATACTGGGATGACAGAGGTCAAGTTGCCCTATTTCCTTTAGACCTTTAGACCAGTGGCCCCATTCCATTTGAATAGCTCTATTTTCAGAGTTAGTTCCCATCTCCTGACTCCATGGAAAAGGGCCCTGGATGCAGGGGAAAGAAGCAGGGGCAGGAGTCTAGCAAGAACCAGAAGGATGAGTATTCAGAGGGCACCCTCAGGGCATCCTTTGAGTAGTCTGCCCACCAGGCTGCCAGAACCTGGCTGTTCCAGGCATCCCACCCCAATCCAGTACACCTGCATGGCCCCCCTCCAAGTCTCCCTAATTGCACTGGTTACCTAAGGATTTCTCTTGAACCCAGGGGCTGATGACTTCTGCTGTGAAACAGGGCAAATTCGCCAGATGCCAAGCACTGGGTGGCACTTCCACAGGTGAGGGTCACTAGGGGTGGGGCTTCCAGGGACTGTAGGGATCTTGTGTGATGTCACCAGGGGGTGTGATGTCACCAGAGGGTGGGGCTAAAGACAACCTCCACCCTCTCCCCTCCCCCGATCACCACTCCCACGTTGGTCAAATCCAAGCTAAACTCTGCATCCCTAGCCAGGCCTCAGCTGCAGAAGGAAGCTCGTGGTTAACTTTGGCATGAAACATTTGGGGAAACCGAGGGCTAGCTGAAATGTTGTGACTTACCCAAGATCACACAGCAAAGCGGGCAAAGCTGGGCTGAGACCAGGTGTCCAGGGCCTGGTTCACGGATGTGAGACAAACTTGACTGGCTTCTGTCCTCTACTCAGTGGGAATCACAATGAAAGGAAGTTAGGAACCAAGGAGAAAAGAGACACTATAAAGGCTCGTGAAGGAGATGGACTTCAGATTTGGACAAAACAGGTTTGACTCCTGATTCCATAACATACTAGCTGTGTGACCTAAGACAAGTGACTCACCTTCTCTGATCCTCAGCTCCCACATAAGAATTATATTATCTACCTCATAGATTGCTACAAAGATTAAATTTATGAGAACAGTTTTAGCACTGTTTAGGGATTCAATAAATGATTACTATTATTAGTATTAATTACTAATAGTAGTAATTTTTTTTTCTTTTTTTCGGCACGCGGGCCTCTCACTGTTGTGTCCTCTCCCGCTGTGGAGCACAGGCTCCGGACGCGCAGGCTCAGCAGCCATGGCTCACGGGCCTAGCCGCTCCGCCGCATGTGGGATCTTCCCGGCCCGGGGCACGAACCCGTGTCCCCTGCATCGGCAGGCGGACTCTCAACCACTGCACCACCAGGGAAGCCCAGTAATTATTATTATTAAGAGTAGTAGTATTTGAAATATCCCCAGCCTGAGTAGTAGTATTTAAAATGTTCCCAGCTTGAAAAATTTGCTTGGGGTTCTCTAAAAAACTCGGTCCTCTTTTAGCCCTTGATAGCTGGTTCCACTGCGTTTGGAGGCCTTAGAAAGTTATCTGTCTCTTTAAATCTTTACCTTTCTCTGAGAATGCATTTAGGGACCAGGGGAATTTGGTTGGAGTTTAATAATTAAAGTGTTTTCAGCAAAGACCATTCAGAGTAACCACTCTGGATTCACAGGGCTCTGAAGATTTGCACTTGCCCACTGACCCAAGAGAAGTGGCTGGGAAGTGAAATCCCCAAAGAAAAGGGCCTCAAGCTCAGCAGCCCCAGGAGCCCCATCCCGGAGCAGACGGTAGAGGGGGTAGACTGTGCTAGCAGGTAATGCAAAAGGCCTGTGGCCTGGTTGCGGCATGTCTTGCAGGTTTGGGGAGGCTCCTGGGTTGGCTGAACCTCAGAACTGGGATCTCCAGGGCCCCGGTGGGAATTCTGTCAATCTGAGCAGCACCTTCCTCTTCTCCTCTCCTACCTCCCCAGCCCTCCCAATTCACATTCCCCTTTTCTAAACTCAAGGTCAACCTCCTCACCTCCTTCCTCAACCAAGGCTTGCCACCCCTAGTTCCTCCTGGTCTCCCCCTGATACCTCTGGGGGCAAAACAGCAGACCAAGTTGTGGGGATGGAGTAGTGAATAAGCTTTGGAGTGGGAGAGCCCTGGGTTATACCCATCCCACAGATTTTACTCAGTGCTTACTATATGCCAGGCACAAGGCTGCGAGGCTGGGGCACATGGTGAACGAGGCAGACAGCCTCCCTGTCCTGACAGTGCTCACCCACACAAATGAAATGCCCTTGGGCCCAGGAAAATCCAGCCCAGAGAGAAGCCACCCAGGTGGTAACCATGGAGAACTGGAGAGAGCTGCTCCCCCCAGGGAGGGCATCTACCACTCACCTCGGGCAGATATTCCAAGAGAACCCAGGTCCCCATTTTTATGTGAGGATGGGATTTCAGGTCTGGAACTTACCAGCTGTGTGACTTTGCTAAAGTTCCTTTACCTCTCTGGGCCTGTTTCTTCATTTGAAATCAGAGGATAATAATAGCTACCTCAAGCAAAACAAAGTCACAGATGCTAGCTAGGTGTTGGCTCTGGCACAGCACGGGCTCCACTATCTTTGTTGGATTCTAGTCCTGACTCAGCCACTCAATCCCAATGTGACCCTGGACAAGTCCCTTCCGCTCTTGGCCCTGTTTCTCCAAATGTCAAAGGACAGAGTAAACTCACCAATGACTTCAAAGGGCCCTTCAGTCCCTGAGACATTCCAGCAATATTTGTTTTAGGCTTACAGTGTGTCAAGAGCTGAAGCTTCCACAGTGAACAAAGCAGTTAAAACACTGTCCTCATAGAACTAATAGTCCAGCTAATTAACAGCTAAGGGTAACCCCTAAGGGTATTAATACCCTGCCCATTTGGAGCTTAATAGCCTAACTAAATAGCACCTACCTCTTTTAAGTATCATTTGATTATAATTCTACTTCCTCTTTTGCCTCCTTCCTGGCATGCAAAATATTCATTGTTGCTTCTCTGGGCCCTGATGTTTCAGCAACTCCCTTAAAGACAACTTTATCTTGCCATGAAAGGCAAAGTTTAACCTCATTAGATAAAAATAACAAAAAAGCCAGACCAGTGTTAACAATGGGGCTGTCAGAGGTAAATCCTCCTGAGGGGTCCTGACAAGGATGACACAATATGGCAGAGCCTGAAATATTATTAGTAAGACTAGGCACTAACATTAATAATTTATGGTGGCTTGCTCTTTACAAAGAACTTTTACACACATTTCACCTCTCCCTCTCAGCAACTCTTTGAACCTGTGGCTAAGCTGTTTTCACAGCCTCAGAGTGAGGCAGGATGGCAGAGCACATCTTACTCCAAAACCAGTGCTCTTGCCCTTCATCTGCTGTGGTCAACTCCCAGGCACCCAGTGGGTGGCCACAGATTGTGCAAGCAAAGTTTTCATCCCTGGCTGGCTTCTTGATATCTCAGCAACTGGGTCACCTCCCTCAATGCAAACCAATTCCCCAGTTCTGCCCAACGTGTTTAAAGAAAAAGTTCCTCCATGTCTTCCAAAACTGAACAGAAAACGCTTTTGTTTTTGTAACTGCACTTTGGGCTTCCATTTGTACTGAAAAGTGTGATCAGCATGAAATAAATCACTCTTAAAAGAATTCCTAGGATCTCAGACTCAGAGAACTGTTCTGAGGAAAAGAAAGCACCTGGTGAAGGAAAGCAGGCCCAGAGAGGTTGGGTGAGCTAGCTACAGTTTCCAGCCCAGGGGGACAGAAAAGGGACCTGAGTTTTACCACTGACCAGTTTCACCACTGACCTCTTGGCAGGGAAACTGAGGCTGGGGAAAAGCAGCCTCTCACTAAGGGTCTCAGCGGTGGCACAAGCCACATGATGGGATGCTGGGTCCCTCTCTAATGGGACATCCACCTAGGAGCAGCCAACCAGGCCCTGAGAATACATCTAACTCTTAAACTCCCCAGCCTTGGCCTGACCTGACCTCTCACTCCTGCCAGGCTTGGGGTGGAGTGGAGTGGGGGGCCGGTGGCATGCCCCAGGGAAACCTCTAGAGGTCCTCAAAGCCTATAGTCTTGAGGCAAGTGCTCACCTCACTGAGGGGGAGGAAACGTCATGCTCTCCCGACACCAAAGGAGGCTTCTTCCTCCCACGGGACCTAAGCTGCTTTGGAGCAAGAGCCCCTCTGAGCCCCAGCAGCGCTCTTACCACTGTTTCCGGTTTCCCATCTGGGAGCCCCTCACATCACCCAGTTCCAGGGACTCACGCCCCTTCTCGCCCCCAGAATCTCACTAGATTCCTCCTTCAGTGGAAGGAGCGTGCTCCGTGCCTATTCTCTTCCAAGCCACCACGGCCCTCCCAGGCCAGCTCGCCCCTCTGCTCACTCCCTCACAGATGCGCTTCCCTCCGCCTCTGATGGCCCCTCTCCTCCAGTCTCCTCCCACTCCTCCCTGAGACTCTCCCCCTCCAGCTCCGCTCCTCCTTCCTGCTCCAGTCCCTCCTCAGTGGCGCCCCACTCCAGCTGATCCCCGTTGTCAGCCTCCCACTTCCTCCCCGCGTGCCCCCAACTCACCTAGCCCCGAGTTTCGGCTGCACACAGCTCCCCGCGCTCCGCCCCGCGGGGAGCGTCCCCTCTGCCCGCCGCCCGCCCCTCCCACTTTTCCCCCAGCCCGGTACTTGCGACCGAACCGAGTTGCAAAACGAGGCCCGACAGCGACCCGGCGGCCCTCTGCATCTCGGCTGCAAGCGGGCAGATAAAGGGGCGGCCAGGCGGAGACTCCGCCCCGAGCCGTGGGAGGGCGGGGCGGCGGCGGGCGGCAGCGAACCTTCGCTTGGGGCTCCGGGCCCAGGAGTAGGCTGCCGCCCGCCCACCGCGCCCGCCTGGCCGGGCGCCAGCAGCCTCTACCCAATGGCGCCCACGTGTTGCACGCGGAGGCGAGAGTGGTCACCCACACCGGTGACGACAGTCTTGGGAGTTCCTGTGGTTTTCGTGCTGATGGGAACTCGGAGGCCCAGAGAGCAGAAGTCGTTGCTCAGCAGGCGCTCCAGCTGAGCGGTTTCCACTTCCGGCCGCCTTCAGCCACAAGCTTCGGAGTCTGGAACTGGCTGACCTGAGAGGGAGGGGGCAAGTTGTAGCAGGAGCACCCGAGTTTCCCAGCGAGAGCGTGCGGCCCAACCCTGAAGCCACTTAAACCCACACAGCCCACCTCTCTAGGATGCTTCTGGTCGGGACACACCTGACCTTCCCCATCTTCATCTCTCTGCCTGGGGAGCTCCACCCCACCTCTGCTCCCCTAACTTAAGTTCCCACCGAAATCCCTTTCTTTGGGCAGCTTCGCCTGATATGCCCAGCCCAAGGCACATAGTTAGGATTTCTATTGAAACACCTTTCTACTCCTAGTGTAACATCTCCCCGCAGGAGTGGGAGCACCTGAAGGGTGAGGAATCCCTGCACATAGTAGGCCCTCAGTAAATATTGGACCAACAATGGCAGGGCTTGTCAGCTCCTCAGGTGTGCAAAGACCTGGACCAGGCAGAATGGGGAGACACCCCAACCCTTCTGGGAAGCATCAGCCTGATGGATGGACTGCTGAGAGAAGACAGTCTAGGAGGGACACCCCTTTGCCCTCAGGGAGCTCTGAGCCCATTCAGAGAGACAGCTGTGGGGCACAGGCCTGATGACAGGATCCAAGTCCTGGTGGTGTTACCCCAACTCACCATGTGACTTTGGGCAAGGCTCCTCCTTGTTCTCTCTGGGCCTCAGTTTTGGGGTTTTTTTTCCTTTTTATTTATTTTTTATTTTTTAATTTAATTTTATTTACTTTTTTATACAGCAGGTTCTTATTAGCTATCTATTTTATACATATTAGTGTATATATGTCAATCCCAATCTCCCAATTCATCACACCACCCCCCCGCCACTTTCCCCGCTTGGTGTCCATACATTTGTTCTCTACATCTGTGTCTCTATTTCTGCCCTGCAAACCGGTTCATCTGTACTAAAATGAATCCAAATTGTAAAGAAAGAAGTAAAACTGTCACTGTTTGCAGATGACACGATACTATACATAGAAAATCTTAAAGAAACCACCAAAAACTACTAGAACTCATCAATGAACTTGGTACCATTTCAAGATACTTAGTATATAGAAATCTGTTGAATTTCTATAAATTAACAACAAACTATCAGAAAAAGAAATTAAGGAAACAATCCCATTTACCATCGCATCAAAAAGAATAAAACACCTAGGAATAAATCTAACTAAGGCAGTAAAAGGGCTGTACTCAGAAAGCTATAAGACACAGATGAAAGTAACTGAAGACAAAATGAACAGATGGAAAGGTATACTGTGTTCATGGATTGGAAGTATTAATATTGTTAAAATGACCATAATACCCAAGGCAATCTACAGATTCAACGTAATCCCTATCAAAACACAAATGGCATTTTCCTCAGAACTAGAACAAATAATTTAAAAATTTGTATAGAAACACAAAAGACCCTGAATAGCCAAAACAATCTTGAGAAGGAATAACATTGCTGGAGGTATAACCCTCCCAGACTTGAGACTATACTACAAAGCTACAGTAATCACAACCATATGGTACCTACATGAAAAGAGACATATATGTCAGTGAAACATAATAGACAGCCCAGAAATAAATGCAAACTTTTATGGTCAATTAATCTAACAACAGAGGCAAGAATATGTAACAGAGAAAAGACAGTCTCTTCAATAAGTGGTGCTAGAAAAACTGGAAACCTACATGTAAAAAAAATGAATTAGAATACTCCATTGCAACATATATAAAAATAAACTCAAAATGGGATAAAGACCTAAATGTAAGCCTGGAAACCATAAAACTCCTAGAAAAAAACATATACAAGGGAACCGTCTTAAGGCTATCTGCTGATTTTTCTGCAAAAACTTTGCAGACCAAAAGGGAGTGGCATGATATATTCAAAGTGCTGAAAGGAAAAACTTGCAACCTAGGATACTAGCTAACAAGATTACCATTTAGAATAGAAGGAGAGATAAAGAACTTCTCAGACAAGCAGAAACTAAAGGAATTCATCAATAATAAACCTACCCTAAAATAAATGTGGAAGGGTCTTCTCCAAATGGAAAAGAAGTAAGAATCTATAGAAAATGGAAAATCCCAATAGGAAAGGCAAATGTATATTAAAGATTAAAGATGACTTAAATAAGCCAACACATAGACTAAAAGACAAAAAAGAAATTGTAAAAGCAACTATAACTACAATAAACTATAAAGGGATAAGCATGAAGGTATAAAATATGATACCAAAAATACAAAAAGTGGGGGAGGAGAGTAAAAAATGTGGATATTTTAGTATGTGTTTGAACTTAAATGACTATCAGTTTAAGCTAAGTAGATATAATTATGGGTCAACATAGATGAACCCCATGGTAACCACAAGTCAAAAACCTACAACAGAGACACAGAAATCAAAAAGAAATGAATGAATGCACACTATTTTAAAAAGTCATCAAACTACAATAGGAGAAAGAAGAAGAAATGAACAAAAACAACTGGGAAAAATAATGAAATGTCAATATGTTGAGCTATGTTCCCTCTACACCCACTTTCTGGAGAGTTTTCATCATAAGTGGATTTTGAATTTTACCAAAAGCTTTTTCTGCATCTATTGAGAGGATCATATGGTTTTTATTCTTCAATTTGTTAATATAGTATATCAGATTGATTGATTTGCGTATATTGAAAAATCCTTGCATCACTGGGATAAATCACACTTGATCATGGTGTATGATCCTTTTAATGTGTTGTTGGATTCTGTTTGCTAGTATTTTGTTGAGGATTTTTGCATCTATATTCATCAGTGGTATTGGTCTGGAATTTTCTTTTTTGT
>NC_041216.1:14814580-14815303 GCF_002837175.3 Physeter macrocephalus | reverse complement strand
TATTTCTGCTCTGATCTTTATGATTTCTTTCCTTCTACTAACTTTGGGGTTTGTTTGTTCTTCTTTCTGTAGTTCCTTTAGGTGTAAGGTTAGATTGTTTATTAGAGATTTTTTCTTGTTTCTTAAGTAGGCTTGTATTGCTATAAACTTCCCTCTTAAAACTGCTTTTGCTACATCCCATAGGTGTTGGATCGTTGTGTTTTCATTGTAATTTGTCTCTAGGTAGTTTTTGATTTCCTCTTTGATTTCTTCAGTGGTCTCTTGGTTATTTAGTAACGTATTGTTTAGCCTCCATGTGTTTGTGTTTTTTATGGCTTTTTCCCCTGTAATTGATTTCTAATTTCATAGTGTTGTGGTTGGAAAAGATGCTTGATATGTTTTCAGTTTTCTTAAATTTACCAAGGCTTGATTTGTGACCCAAGATGTGATCTATCCTGGAGAATGTTCCATGTGCACTTGAGAAGAAAGTGTAATCTACTGTTTTTGGATGGAATGTCCTATAAATATCAATTAAATCTATCTGGTCTATTGTGTCATTTAAAGCTTGTGTTTCGTTATTAATTTCCTGTCTGGATGATCTGTCCATTGGTGTAAGTGAGGTGTTAAAGTCCCCCACTATTATTGTGTTACTGTCGATTTCCTCTTTTATAGATGTTAGCATTTGCCTTATGTATTGAGGTGCTCCTATGTTGGGTGCATATATATTTATAATTGTTATATCTT
>NC_041216.1:14771371-14813837 GCF_002837175.3 Physeter macrocephalus | reverse complement strand
ACTACAGAGGTAGACTCTGTTTTACATTTATTTGGAGTCCAAACCATCTATCCTCATGCTTTCTCCACATAGTAGGGACCCCAAAAATGCTTCCTTTATTTGGCTTTGATTTAAACCCTCTCAATTCTTTAATCTCTGTCTTTTTGATCTAAAAATTAGGCTGTATGGTATAGTGGGAAAAAAAAAGGCTTTGGTGACAGTCTGAACTCCACCTCCATCACTTAACTGGCTGTGTGACCTTGAGCAAGGTCCTTCAATTCTAAGCCTCTGATAACTTCTCCACATGATAGAAATAATAAATCACTCATGAAGCTGCTGATAAGGATTAAATGAATGTATGTAAAGCACCTGACATATAGAAGGCACTACAACCATAACAAACTACCTGACCTCTCTCAGCCTAAGTTCCCTATAAGTAAAATGAGGACACTTCATAAGTGAAAATTAATAAGAAAAGTGATATTGCCTAGGGCCTGGTACATTTTAAGTGCTCATAAAATGCTAGGAATTAATTAACAATGCTATGTGGCTCTTTCCTCATACCCAGGTAAGCTTTTTTTTTTTTTTTTCCGGGATTTTTGTGGTTTTCTGGATTAAACCCTTTGATAAAATGGTTTCTTTCCTCCTGGCCTTTTCGAGTCTGAGACACCCCTCCCCAAACCAGCATCTACGGAACAGGCCCAGAACAGCCCAGAGGGAACGGATAGGGCTTACATTGCAGCTGTCCATCTCCTGCTGGGGCCCCGTTTCCAGTGTTCAGGGACCACCCTTCTGCCAGCTGTGTGGACTTTTCATCACTGGCTATTTCAGGACAGAGTCCAAGACAAGCACTTCTCTGGGGTTTCCTTCCAGACAAAGCTCTCTGGAGTCTTAAATCTCATTAGTCTGTGGTCTCTGGGGAAGTGAGGAACTAACATCCTGCTCTCAGAGAATGGAGACACCAAGTGCTGAAGGGGCAGGTTTGAGTAACAAGGGGACAGAGCTATAAAAGGAGCCAAGATAAGAGTTTTTCAGAGCATTAATAATTATAGTAAAAATAATCTCTCGCTTGTGGAGGCTTTACAGTTTATAAAGCACTTTCACACGTATTAGCTTATAGGCTCCACAACACTGCCTCAAGCTAAGACGGAGAGAGCAACTGTCATCTCCATTTTGTTTTATGGGTTAGCCAAAAAGTTGGTTCAGGTTTTCCGTACCATGTTACGGAAAAATCCGAACGAACTTCTTGGCCACCTCAATAATAGCTGAAGAGAGTGAGTCCCAGAGAGGCTGTATGATCTGCCTAGGGTCACACAGACAGAGAGCTGCAGAGCTGGAATAAAACACAGGTCTGCTGACTTCCCGTCCTGGGTACTTACATGGATTGTAAGAAGGAATGGTGACCCTTCTTTCACTAGTATGAAAACCAGGAAACTGAGTGTAAGAGTGAAGCACATAAAAAGTGTGGAGCACAGGGCTTCCCTGGTGGCACAGTGGTTGAGAATCCACCTGCCGATGCAGGGGACACGGGTTCGTGCCCCGGTCCGGGAAGATCCCACATGCCGCGGAGCTGCCGCGGAGCGGCTGGGCCCGTGAGCCATGGCCACGGAACCTGTGCGTCCCGAGCCTGTGCTCCGCAGCGGGAGAGGCCACAACAGTGAGAGGCCCGCGTACCACACACACACACACACACACACAAAAGTGTGGAGCACAAAGAAGGCCACGTTTCAGAGAGGTGATGCCGTGGGCTCGGGGTGGGGCTGTGGGCTCCGAACGAGAGAGCTCACCGTGGGATTCCAGGGGCGCCGGGAGTGAAAGCGCAAGATGATAGTAGGAGAATGAAGGGTGAGGGCGGATATTGGAGGTGTCTCAGTAGGAAACAGAAAAGATAAAAGACTAATGTGGATTAGTCTTGGATTGAGACGAGAAGCCCCCCAAACCGGGCTGGAATGTGAGCAAGTCTGCAGACCCCTCAGTCCAGAATAGAAGCTTCTCCAATCAAACTTACCCAGTCAAGTCGACCTCTCAGAAGCAACCTAAAAGGCCAGCTCGACGGATACGAGAAACTGCCCGGGAGCCAGTGGCCCTTTGGTAGTTGTAGTTTCCAGAACTCGAAATTAGCGCTTAAAAGCATTTCCCGCCTCTCTGTCCGGAACTATAACTTCCGAGGTGCACCGCGCAAGATGGCACATTACGAACCGCCCCCAGGACTACAATTCCCAGAGCTCTACACGGCCCCTCGTCTTGGTGTGAAACCGCCCAAGGCCCGGAATGCGGTGCGATTCCTCCCCCTGGTGGTCGAGGAGCCGCCACCACGATTACAAAGCCCGAGCGGAGGGTTACTGCTTATAGTCCCGGTTAGTAACCCTCCGCCTCACCGTTCCTCAAATAATTCCTGGGCGTGCCTGGAGATACCCTGGGCTTCGTTTTATTCTCAGGGCCGTGAGGAGGTGTGAGCTAGTTTGGTGTTCTCCACATTGTGCTTCCAGTGAGAGTATAAGACTGATCATTCAAATTAAGGGCGCATTTCCCACCAACCTTACCTGTTGACACTTGTGGTATTCCATTGTCCTTCTTCAGAAACTCATGGCCAAGAACTGAGAGGAGCCTGAGAGATTCCTCCCCGCCTCTCCGGCCCCAGCGCCTCCATCCATCCTCACTTTGCTGACACTATGCTGATTCTTAGGGACACACTGGTGAACAAGTTACTGTCGCTAACCTCGAAAGAATTCACAATCCAGCGGAGGATTCCGACAAATGAAGAATTACACGGTGATACGAGCTCTAATGGGGAAGACGCAAGGGGTTATAGGAGCCTTCTTGAAAGGCAGCACCTGCCCAGGCTTGGGAGAAATGGGACGGTGTCTTCAAGGCTTCTTGGAGATCTTAGAGAAATGTTAAAATTGAGAACTGAAGGAATAGGACTTAGCCAGGAGTACGGGGAGTATGAAGAATGTTTTACACTCTGGCTGGAGCACAGAGTGTGAGGGATGGGATAGAGAGGCACACCTGAGGAGGAAGGCAGGACCACATCCTCAGGAGTCTTGTAAACTTCCATAAGAAAACTGGATCATCCAGGCAGCTCAGAAACTTTCAAAGGCTTCCTACTACCTGCTGAATGAGGTCCCAACTTCTCAGCTTGGCATTCAAGATCCCCCCCAAACTGCACCCCCCACCCATCACCACAACGTACTCTGAAGTGTTGTTCCTGGTGTTCTCTGACAGGAATCGCCTTTCTTCGGCCCTGCCCCGCCCCCAGCTACGGTCACCTCCTCACCAGTCTCAAGATGTAGCAGGTTCTCATTGTTACCTCCACACTTTTATTCATGCTCTTCTCTCCACTCTTCCCTGTCTGATGGCCTATCTAATCCTCTTCTTCCTTTAAAATTCCTCTAGATCCTCCCTCTCCATGAAGCTTCCCTGATTCCCCTCCAGTCCCAAAGGACCTCTGCCCCCTCTCAGTTGCTGGGATATTTGTGTGCACCTTTCATTTGGGGGCTTATGTCACACCACCCTGTCCCATCTCCTAAGTGAGAGGTCTTAACTCGGCAATAAATTGTGAGTTCTTTGAGGTCAGATGCTGAGTCCTACAGCTGATCGCTCCACCCACCAACTCACATACCCTCAAATCACCAGGGTCCAGATTCCATGCTTGAGGCTTCTTTAGACTCTCCTCTCCTCTTGACACTGTCACCACCACCATCCTTCCAGGAACCAAGATAAAGTCATCAGGAGAGAGTGATGGCAGCACCGCATGTGGTAATCAAGCCCCGGATTTAATTAAAGCTGTGGTTGGTGGTGGTGAGGGCAGAACATAAAAAGCTTAGTGCAGATCAGAGATGGTTCTCTCTGGCTAATTAATCACTGCTCTGCAGCTGGCCCAGAATACCCAGGACTAACTAGAGTCCCTGGTCCTGAGAGGGACAGCTGGAGTTTGTTTCTCTGTCTCCTACTCCCAGACTAGGCCATACTGGGGACGTTTGCTGGCCAGCTAAGTTTTAAACTTCCCAGGAACAGGGATGTCACAGCCTCCTTTACCTCCTTTGTCACTGTTAGGAAGATCTACCTTGGGCCCAGACTCCTGTTGCAAAATAAAATACTTGAGTTCAATTGCATTTCATTCCAATCTAGCCTTTTTGGGGATAAACAACCCAAATGCTTTACGTTTTCAGCAAGTGGTTGATTTTCCAGGCTTTCATTATAGATCCCATCCTCCAACAGTTCAAAGATCTCTTCCGGTTGGCTACCATCCCACTCCAGCCTTTACCTTGTTGCTAAGTTACTTTAAGTTGGCATATGAGTGACCAGCTTTGGATTTCCTCTTCTCCCCACTACATGCTGAAGTTGGTGGACAACACTTTTTAAAATCAAACTATAATATGCATACAACAAAGTGTGTGAAGTGCACTAATACTAACTGTCCAGCTCAACCTTTTTTTAAAAAAAACATTTGATATAGCCATCACCTAGTTTGAAATGTAGAACATTTCCAGTGCTCCCAAAAGTTTGTCTCATGTCTCTTCTCTGTTTTCAATCACTCACCCCCCCAGAGGAAGCCACTGTTTTTTGTTTCCTATCATCTCATTGGGACCCAGTTGGAGTCTGGGTGAATCCTCTTTTAACATCCTGTTAGCAGGTAGCGTGTATATGCTTAATAAAGATCAAGAACAATAACTGTCCCACTCTATTATTGTTACTATAATAACAATAATAAGCGCTAGAAATCAAGCAGTGAATAGAGAGATTAATTCCCTACCCACATGGTGCTTTCATTCTATTGAGGGGAGACAGATAATAAGCAAGCATATAACCAAGATAATTGCATACCATCAAGTGCTCTAAAGGAAATAAGATGCTTTGATGGAGAATAAAAGGAGTGAGCTACTCTCAGTAGGATGGCCAGGGAAGGATTCTCTGAGGAGCTGGCATCTGAGCTGAGCCCAACCTACCACTGGGCTCAGCTACCCAAATACCTCCCATTTCTTGATTATCTACTATGTATCAGACATGTCATTAGGAACTTTCAAACCCTTTACCTCATTTAGTCCTCCTGGGAAGTATGTCATATTCTTTCTAGTTTTCAAACAAGAAAACAGAGGCTCAAAGAGGTAGTAGCAGACAATGTGGATACCAGCCTCATAGCCCCTCATCCCTTCTCTGAGCCCCCGGTGTGGTGGTTTCCAGCAGCTGAGAGCCTCTGCACTCAAAGTCCTGCTTGTGTCTGCTTCCTTGCCGAGGGCTGTCTTAGGCATCTATGAACCAGGAAGGGAGAGGCATGTGCTACCCACCCCAAGGGCAACCTTCGGCCATCATGGAAGTTGATGACTCCCCATCCTTAGATAGCATGATTCTGAGGTGCTTTTCACACTGTCTCTTGAGTTTCCTTGGGGAGCTGAACCCAGCTGCTCACAGCAGCAAGCTGCACATTAATGCTCCCCATATTATTTCTCCCCTCCCTGCGTCACTTTCTCCATGCTCTAACTTCTGCTTCTTGAAATCACCTCCCAAATAGACTACGAGCACCCAAGTCTCAGGGTCTGCTTTTGGGGGAACTCAAGCCACCCCCTTGCTCCAAGCACAGAAAAGTGCTTGGGGACATAACATTCTCGAACTGTGCCACGCCCTGTCACCCTCTATGCCTTTGCAAGTGCTGTCTCCTCTGCCGAAACATGTGTTGAATCCGTTATGGTCCATCCAATGTCCATGACACTCCATCCCTGCCACCCTCCAGCTGATGAACTCCAGCACTGGTAAGAATCATGTTTGTGCCAAGTGCCTGGCAAACCCTATCTCGTTCAGTTGACACAGAGATTCTGAGACATCGGTAGTACCATTCCTGATCTGCAGGTCAGGAAACAGATTCACAGAGGCCAGGAGACCTACCCAAGTTTAATGGTTAAAAACTGGCAAAACCAGGACAAAGGGAATTCCCTGGAAGTCCAGTGGCTAGGACTCCGTGCTTCCACTGCAGGGGGCACAGGTTTGATCCCTGGCTGGGGAGCTAGGATCCCACAAGCCACGCAGCACGGCCGAAAAATAAATAAATAAAAATTTAAAATCCAGGACCAAAATGCAGATCTACCTATTCTACTGCCTTAACCCTTGGCTGGAGAGAAAGGATAGGAATCGGGGTCTCTAGAGTTGTTCCAGCATTTCCCCTCTCAGAGAGGGGCTTAAATGAACAGCTGAGGGATGCCCCACCCCCGACCCCGAGGTAGTCACCAGAGCCTCAGCTGGAAGGAGCAGAGACTATGGAGCCCAGAGGAAGGAGGCTAGGTTGAGGGGGCTTCCTACAAACAAAGAGGCTGGATATCCTGCCCACCCGCCCCTGGGAGGGGAAAACTGGTGAAGGCATTACTCTTTCTACTTTCTGGCTCCTTCCATGGCTTTGGGAGTTTACTTGGCCTCGGCAATGGCCTGCTTCTCAGAATCTCTCATCAAAAATGATTCTCGGAGGCTAGGCCAGTTCTGGGACACCAAGAGGCCAAGGGAGGCCTGAATTCCCACTCTCAATCTTCCCTTCCAGGCCCTCAGTCTTGTTATCAACAAGCCCATCAAATGCCTGGTAAAGGCCCACTAGCCTGCAGAACACGAGCTGGCTAGGTGGGTACCAAGTTCTCAAGGGAGGTTGGGGAAAATGGCGGTGGGGTGGGGTGGAACCCTTATCAACAATGCCATGTCAGTCTCTGCTTAAAATCCTCCTCGGACTGCTGTCAGGCTCCACAACAAAAGCTGCAGTCCTTCCAGAAGTGCAGAAGACCTTCAAGGTCTGGACCAACTTCCTTCAGCCTGTCAGATTCACTCCTCCTTCTCATCCAAAGTGACAAGCTCGTCCCTAGACAGGCATGCACTCAGCTACCTCCATGCATTTGTTTGTGCTTTTTCCATTTTGCTTGTGCTGCGTCTTTCTGGTCTGCTCTCTGTCCAATCTTTCAAACCCAGCAGAGATGTCACCTTCTTTGGGAAATCCTTCCCGGCTGAAACCCCCTGTGCTTCCCTAACACTCACTGGCGTCCCCGTAACAGCACACACAACAATGCAGTGAAGCGACCTGTGTGCCCGTCTCCTCTGAACAGGACCATGGCTCCTTGAGGGCATGGATGCCATCTTACTCATCTCTGTGGGCCTAGCACAGCACCTGCTACAGTGGGTGTTGGTTGAAAAAATGAGCGAATAAGAGGCACCCAGAGCAGAGGCTGCAAACATGAATGCCTTCAGGGTCCAAGCAAGTCAGGTAAATTGGTGTAAGACAGTAGGGAGCAGGAGGGACTGTGGCAAACTGGACAGTGATTGGCTCGCCTAAAGGAATTTAGATTTGATTAAAGAACATAGGTGGGAAAAACCTGGCCTCTATTCAAAACAATAGTAATAATAATAGTTATTGTAAACTTACTCTGCACCAGGAGATAAGGTGCAGTGGTTCAGAGTATAGGCTCTGGAAATGGGCTGCTGGATTTGAATCCCAGCTCTCCTCCCTGTTAGCTGTGAGACTTTGGTCATGTCCCTGAACTTCTGAGCCTCAGTTTCCTCACTTGCAAAATGGAAATAATAATAATACCTACCTTATAGGGTTGTTGTGAGGATTCAAAGAGTGAATACATGAAAAGGACATAAAATGGTGCCTGGCACATGGAAAACACCCAAGAAGTGCTAGCTATCACTATTTCTTGATGGTAAGTGCTCAGAGAAGGCCTCCCTGAGGAGGTGACATGTAAACTGAGCCCTGCATGTCGATAAGAAGCCACCCATGATGAGCTCTGATAGAAGAACGTTCCAGGCAGAAGGGACAGCCAGGTGAAAGGTCCTAAGGTGGAAATGGCTTTGCTGGGTCTGGAGCACAGTGGCCGGGGAGTGGGGCAGGAGACAATGTCTTGAGGGCAGGCAGGGCCCAGATCATGGAGGGCCTTCTAGCTGTGGAAAGAAGCCTGGATTTTGTTCTTGTGTGATGGAAGCCACTGGGGGAGTTTGTTTCAAAATATAGGTTTTATTATTATTTAGGTACAGTGAGGCCAACAGACCAGGAGACAACTGCCATGGGAAAGACAGTTCATTATATTCACAGAACCCAAGAGGAGGAGGCACACCATGCCACTGGGGTGGGTGGGTGGGGCACATGGGGAAGCACCAGGGTTGGTCAGGAGGCAGAGGGAGGGAGGGGAAAACACAGGCAAGGGTCTTGATTGTGGTTTCCATGGGAGTAGTGGGTGAGGCCGCCAGCAGTCTTAGAATTGGCTGGATGAATAATTTTAGTGGGCTCTGGGCATGAGCCTGTCTCCAGTTGCCTGGTTCCTGACCCTGTGACGCATAGGTCAGGAGAGTAATGGCCCTGAGTGTGAGAGCCCAGTAGAGGAGGTGATGGGGTATAGGCTCTGGATTGGGTAGTTTGCATTTGAAAGGCAAGCTCAAGGGTGAGTTGTTTACTATCTATAGGAATTGGCTACCCTGGGAGGGGCCGTCCCTCCAGGGTCAGCAAGGCCCTGGTGCCAAACATCAAAACACAGAAACTAAAAAGACATGGCTAATACAGAGTTACAGCCAAGGGGAGATGCGGTTTACATTTTAACAAATCCTCTGGCTGCTGTGAGGAGACATCGTTTTAGCGAGACAAGAGGAAAGCAGAGACCAGAGGCCGATGCAATGACCCAGGTGCAAAATGATGGTGGCCTGGACTTTGGAGGGTGCAGGGGAGGTAGGAGCCTGCTAACATCAGGGTCTGTATGGAGGCGGGGCTGCAGGACCTGATAGACATCCAATGAGGATGCCTTTGGGTTACAAGAGGCAATCGAAGCCCATCCTGCTTTTATTTCTGGGGTTCACACCTGTGTTTCCTTCCCCAGTTACAAACTGTACTATCTCACTCTTTTGATGTTAATGGCATAGTAAAGGGATTCTAGGAAACACTTCTGGATTAGAGATTGAAATAAAGTGTCCAACATAGTGCCTGGCACATAGTAGGTCCTCGACAAATTGATAGCCTTTTCTTCCTTGAGGGAAAGTAGAATGCCCAGCAGATCTAATGTCAAGCAGACTGCAGTCTGGTCCCAGCTCTATCACTCACTAGCTGGGTGGCCCTAGACAAGTGATTTCACCTCTGCATCCCCCTTCCCTAGTCTGGAAGCAGAGATAAGAGTCCCTCGCTCTTCTGGTGCTTGTAAGAATTAAATGAGTCGATGTATGTCAGGGGCTCCATCAATTACAGCAATAATTATCGAGTATTATGGAATGTCAGTCTAAGCCAGGCTCCCGAGGTGGGGCCCAGACTCCAGAAAAATGAGTCTGAGGCCCCTTCAACTCCTCCTCGGGTCCCACCTCTGGGACTGATCCCTGCCCCCAGTTCCCACCCCTCTGCTGAGCATCTCCTCAAAGAGCCAACTGAAAGCTGTTTACTCTGCCAAGCAGCATCCCTGGGGAGGAAGGAGAGGACGAATAAATCTTCCTGCCTTGGCTTTGCAAAGTAGGCTGTCAGTTACCTGGGGTTCCAAGCAGCCTGCCTGCTAGGTAAACATTCGCCAAGCTGGCCCCAATGATTAACCACTTGGCACCCAGGGCTGAGGTGGATGTGTCCAGGTATGGGCAGCTCTGGGAGGCTCCAGAAACTAGGGGAGACTGGGCATGGCTTCTGGAGCCTTCAGAGAGGGTCTAATTCAGGTGCAATATTCAGGAGGATGGCAGAGAATGACTTCAGAACTAGGGTTAGAAATCGACTTTACTTGGCCTGTCCAAATATGCTGTCCGCTAGCCCCTACCCTGGACCCTTGCCCCAGGAATACAGGCCCCAAAGGAACAGCTAGAGCTGAGAGCTCAGCCTGTGGTTTCCAGCAGGTGTCCTGTTTGTGAAGGGCTGGACCAGAGATGTCTGCTCACCTCAGTCTCCTCTGGCTTTCTCCGGATAACAGAAACCCACCCTGCGGGAAGCCTCCCAGGAGAGGGGAGCCCAGACCCTGGGCCACGTCTAGGTGTGGCTGGTTAGAAGATAGCCTAGGGCTGACTATAATTATTCACATGTGTGCATACCTGTAGAGTTTGCCAAGCACTTTCCCACGTGTTGTCTCATTCAAGGAGCTCCACAATAAACCTGTGAAGCAGGAATTAGCACGCCCCTCCAGCCTGTGATGCATTGGTTCAAATCCAGGTTCTGTTACTCACTGGCTGTGAAGTCTTGGAGCAATCACTTCACCTCTCTGAACCTCATTAACCTCACCTGTGAAAGGGGGTGACTAGCTGCCTTGGCAGTTTTGCTGTGAGGCTTAAATGGGTTCATGGACATAAAGAGCTCAACAGGGACTTCCCTGGTGGCACAGTGGTTAAGAATCCACCTGCCAACGCAGGGGACACGGGTTCTGATCCCTGGTCCGGGAAGATCCCACATGCCACGGAGCAACTGAGCCCGCGCGCCACAACTACTGAAGCCCGTGCGCCACAACTACCGAAGCCCACGCACCTAGAGCCCATGCTCCGCAACAAAAGAAGCCACCGCAATGAGAAGCCTGAGCACCACAATGAAGAGTAGCCCCCGCTCACCGCGACTAGAGAAAGCCTGCGCGCAGCAACGAAGACCCAACGCAGCCAAAAATAAATAAATAAAGAGCTCAACAGTGCCTGGCCCGTAGTCAGCAAATCTGTAAGCCCCTCCCTCAAATTCCTCATTTTGCAGAAGAGGAAAATGAGCCTCAGTGAGCTGTCAACTCTTAGTCTTCTAAATATTAAAAAAAAAAATTATTCTACAAATGCGTAGTGAGCAACTGTCAAAGTTGTATTTCACTCATTCATGAGGAAACTCTCAGGATGACAAACCTGGTTCAGAGGACTCATTGATAATAGTCAGCAAAGCACAGAGAAGGCTGAAATAAGATTGCTAGTCAGATTCCCAACTGGCAAATGCCCTACAGTGCATGACTATAATCTTTGGGGTGATCTCTACTGGTCAGAAATCATCTGTATCACTACTGGACAAAAATCCTTTGTATCTTATCTGTTTTCTACAAGTTAGCATCTTAGTTCTCAGGCTTATAAAATACCTGGATCCTAATACATAGGGAGTCACATGACCCTCGGGGGCTTGCTAGAAGATGCCCCAATGGACAGATGAAGGTCAAGAAGTCGCCCCATTGCCTCACTTCCAAGTTCGTATACTTTTCCTTAACAAAGTCAAGTCTTGACAGGATGGGAAAGGGAAGGATTGACCTGAAACCTATATCAGGATTACTTCTGAGTAAGAATTCCAGACCTTTTTGCTCTGGAAAGCCTAGTCCTGCTACCATGTTAGGCTGAGAGTGAGAAACTGAAGGCCCAGAAAAAAGGATGTGACTTGTCCAAGGTCACAAGCTGTGCCTGGGGGAGAAGCAGAGGCCAGACCTGCTTTCCCCAACTCCCCTCCCCGGGTCCCCTGGGCTGCTCCTCTGGCCCTCCCCCAGGTGGGGTCCAGGTGTGAGTTGTTGCTGTGGGAAGACAACTGCATCCTGCATCTGTCCGCTCTGCATCCTGGTGGTGCCTAGAGGGGCAGACTCACTTTAGCTGGAGCTGGACCGATACTGCAGGGCCCTGTGGGGATTCACCACAGTTTGGGGTTATCTGTGCTCCAGCAAGTGAGAGCTGAAACCCCAGAGTCTCCCGCAGCCTCCAGTCCCCGCTCTTGCTAATTCTGTAGTGAGACACCCAGATGGCTCAGAGAGGGAGGAAAAAAACAGCACCAGATAAGACGCAGCAGATGGGTTTCCACGGTGATTGCGTCCTGGAGCTCCGAGTGTCTTCTTTCTTCCAGAACAGAGATGGGGATGCAGCAGGAAGAACACAGGCACAGGAAGGAAAACCCAAGTCCTGGTCCCAATCTACCCAGAGGGACAGCTTGATGCCCCTTGTGCAAGTCATCTCACTGCCCTGGGGCCTGAGGTGGGAGAGAGGACATCATTTGTTAGGTACCTGAGGGTCAGGCATGGTGTTTTTTGTTTATTTGTTTGTTTTTAAATTTATCTTATTTATTTTTGGCTGCACTGGGTCTTTGTTGCTGTGCACGGGCTTTCTCTAGTTGCAGAGAGCAGGGGCTACTCTTCGTTGAGGTGCACAGGCTTCTCATTGTGGTGGCTTCTCTTGTTGCGGAGCACGGGCTCTAGGCACGCCGGGCTTCAGTAGTTGTGGCTCACAGGCTCTAGGCGTGCCGGCTCAGTAGCTATGACACACGGGCTTAGTTGCTCCACGGCATGTGGGATCTTCCCAGACCAGGGCTCGAACCCGTGTCCCCTGCATTGGCAGGCGGATTCTCAACCACTGCGCCACCAGGGAAGCCCCCAGCCATGGTGTTTTGAATGCCAAACATTCACGATCTCACGAAATCCTCTTCCCAGCGAGCCTTTGAGGAAGGAGCTATTACCACCATTTACAGATGAAGAAGCAGAAGCACAGAGAGGTAAAGTCGCTTGCACAGGAACACAAGCTTGCTAAGTGCTCTTAACCACAGCACTATACAGGGCTCCAGGCCCCTTCCTCCTGGGAGACTAGATATAGTCCTTCTGGAGATTTCAGGCCCAACCCAGAAGAGGAAGGCCAGGAGGGAGGCAGACTCAGGGTGCAAAGAGGGAACACTTCAGATCAAACAGTGATGCTAGCGCCCATTTTCCACCTGGGCATCTTGGCCTGCATGACACCTGGCACTTCAGGCAGGAAGAAACCCCACGCTCAGGCAGCCCCCAGGCAGCGTGACACCACCATGGCAATGAAACAAACACTATAGTGCTCAGAGCTCCGGGATGCCATCCAGAGCACCTCCTTATCCTCAAATCCACATAAAGGCCTTCTTCAACCTTGCCCTGCAGGAAGCAAGACTTCTGCCTCATCCCAGAAGCCTCTGAAGCAGGCGCCAGGCCTTCTCTTCCTCCTCCTCTTCCTCCTCCTCCTATTCACTGCTGTCCTCTCCTTCCTGCCCTTCCCGCTCCCCTCTCCCCAAAGTGTTGGCTTCTGTCCCATTGATCAGAACCCAAGTATGGGACGGGAACTCCCGGAGGCTTTGATGAGCCCTAAAGAGCCTGATGGAGGCCCTGGAGCCCTTGGCAGAGCCCAGAGATCTACTTTTAGGATAAGCCCAGTGCAGTCCTGCCTTCCAGGATGCCCTGCCTTCTCTTCCTCCATCCAAGGCCCAGGGCAACTCTGTGACTCGCTTTTGGACAAGCTTAGGCCCCGGCTGGCCCCCTGCAGACATGAAAGTAGGAGAGGCCTTGTGTAGAGATGCAAGTGTGGTTGTGCGCACGAGCCAGCCAGGGTGTTCAGGGCTGGCGGTGGGAGAGCTGGAACAGTATCAGGGTCCCCGCAAGCCCCTCACCAGCTGGCCTTGGCCTCCTACCCTCCCAACTTTGTCCATCATCCATTTATTCACTCATTCAACAAGCATTTGTTGGCCATTTATTATACGAATGCTGGAATTAAAAGTATGAATGGGGGCTTCCCTGGTGGCGCAATGGTTAAGAATCCTCCTGCCAATGCAAGGGACACGGGTTCAAGCCCTGGTTCACGAAGATCCCACATGACACAGAGCAACTAAGCCCGTGCACCACAACTACTGAGCCTGTGCTCTAGAGCCCAAGAGCCACATCTACTGAAGCCCGCGTGTCACAGCTACTGAAGCCCGCGCGCCTAGAGCCTGTGCTCTACAACAAGAAGCCACCGCAGTGAGAAGCCCGCACACCGCAGCAAAGAGTAGCCCCCGCTCGCTGCAACTAGAGAAAGGCTGTGGGCAGCAACGAAGACCCAGCACAGCCAAAAATTAATTAATTAATTAATTAATTATTTTTAAAAAAGGAAAAGATGAATGGAACACAACTGCTAGCCTCAGAACCGAAGTCCTGACCTTCCTCCCCAAATCGGCTCCCCACTCAGTTCATCTCAGTTGACAGCAGCTCCATCTTGCCTGTGGCTCACGTCAAACCTCACATCCAATCCGTCAGCAAATCTGTTGTTTTTCCCTGGCTCAAAATATATCCAGAAAATAACTACTTCTCACCTCTTTCACCCATGGTCCAAACCACCATCAGGGCTCGCCTGCATGCCTCACCTGGTCCAATGGGGCTCCCTGCTTCCGTCTCTGCTGCTGTGTCAGCCTCTCAGCTGGAGTCTGAGGGGTGCTGTGGAAACAAGGTTAGATCAGGCCTTGCACAGGGCAGGCAGACTCCCCACCCAGAACCTGTGCCCTGGCAGAATGACCTTCCCCTAGAAACATCCTCCGCTCACTCCCTCACCTCAAAGGTCAGCTTTTCAGGGAGGCCTGCCTCTAACAGTTAACATTGCATTTAACATTGCAGGCCCTCCCCTTCTCCAGAGCATCATTGCCAAATATAACATGAGATATTTTACTTATCTGTTTTATTTATTGCTGATTTTCTCTCTCAGGAAAGTAAGCACCACCAGAGCAAGATTTTGTCCGCTTGGATCACTCCCTGAGGACCCGGCTGGCCCACAGTAGTGGCTCATTAAGTATCTGTGGAATGAGTGAAAGAGTGACTTGTGGGGTGACCCGTAGGAAAAGTTGACCCTGCCTCCACTTCTGCCATTTCCTGTCTGTCCCCACACAGGCAGCTGCAGTGATGTCATTGCCTCAGACGCCTTCTATGGCCCCCTGGGTTAGGCAGCCCCTCTGGGCACTCCCACAGTCCCCCTTCCCTCCTCCTGTAATTGCCTGGTCACTGGTCTCTCTTTCCCTGGGACAGTGAGCCTGGGAGGGTGGGGCTGTGCCTCTAGCTCAGGAGGTGGAATGGTGCAGAAGTTAATGGAACGGATGGCCTGGGTCCAAATCCAGGCTGAGGTGTGGGGGGAATTGAATCAAGTTACCTAAGTTCCCTGGGCCTCCATTTCCTCATCTGGAAAATGGGGATAATAATAGTATCTCCCTCAAAGCTCTCACAAGAGAGGATTAAATAAGCGAATGCACTGGCACTCAGAGCCATGCGTGGCACATACTAAGTATAATATGAATGTTAGCTAATGTTAGTTATTATTGTTCTTCAATATTGCATCTGCAGTGCCTGGCACAAAACCTGGCCCATATTTAGTACTCATTAAGTATTTGCTGGATGAATGAATGAATGAGTACAGGCACAGAGGATGAAGAAATGGCACGAGAACCTAGAGGAGCTCCGTAACCCAGCCGGAGGATAGTTAGGGAAACTTCCTACAGGAAGGGAGCCTCGGACTGATCCCTGTAGGATGAGGAGGAGTTAGCAGAGGAAGGTGAAAGGCAGGAGCTGCATGTGCAACGGCCACTCTTCACAGGAGAGAACCCGATGCATGCAGGGAAGTCAGCCCCTCACCTAATGACTGACCCTGTAGTGCAAAAAGGTCAGATTCCCCCTCTGTTGGCCATTTTGAGGACTTTCTTGGATGTATGAACTGTGCCCCACCCCAGACTGGCTGCCCACTGAAGGGATAACATTCCCATGGTGGCTCCCTCATCAGATCAGCGGCCCTCTGAGATCAGAGGAAGGCAAGAAGGCAGGAGGCTGCCACTTGTTGAGGGACACCCACAGGGTAGGCCTAGCTTTGACCAGGCTACTGTCTCATGGCAGATATTTTTATTGCCTTCCTAGAGAAGAGGGGGCAGAGGCCCAACGTCATCCAGCCAGTAAGAGATAGAAGCAGAGTCCACTCCACGTCTGCCTGGCTCCCTGTGGCTGCCCTCGCCAGACTGGGGCTCCTGGCAGGCAGAGTCTCTCTCTCTCATCATTTCAGCGATTCCTCAGTGGGCGACATCACCCATTCCTGACTTCCCTCGTAGAGCACAGACCCAAGAACTGAGCCGGGGGAAACCCTCAGTGGGGTGTGGACTAATGGAGAGTCAGTTCACCCTCAGAAAGAACTCCCCATATGAACTGGAGTAAGCATCCGGTCCTACAGACCCTTCCCACAGAGCTCCAGGCAAGGGCTGACCTGTGCGCCTGAGTGTAAGGTGCCACGAACGGGCCTGAAAAAGCTGGAGCTGGAGCTGGATAGGACTGGTGGAGGGTGAGGGCGGGGCAGATGAAGGAAGAGGGACCAATCCTGGGAATAGCTGGGAGCACCTTGCCCAATACCAGCGCCCCAGCCCCTTGACACCTCACTTATCTCATCTGTTGATGGAAGGGGTTAAGCGGAGAGCCTGCCTACCAGCCACGAGCGAATCCCCCATCTGCGGTGACCAGTGGGAAGCTCTAAGGACTCAGGTCAGGAGCTCTGGGTTCAAATCCCCAACCTGCCACTCCTTAGCTGGGTCACCTTATAAGATAACATCCGCTCTCTGAGCTTCACTCTCCTCATCCATAGGAAACAACAGTGATAAACTTTGGCCTTGGAAGGTTGATGTGAGAATTCAGAGACAGAGGTTGTGAGAGCTCAAGGCCAACTGTGAGGTGTGGGCCCTGGGGGTTATTATTAATAGCAATCCAGAAAACGGGTTTGGAAGGGGTTAAGTGGAGACCTTGCCTCCCAGCCAGGAGCCAATCAGGGCTGGCAGGGGAGGAGCCAGGCTGCCGCTAGGAAAGAGATCTAGACTGGCCAGATGCTGCCCTGAGAGGCGACGCAAGATACCAGTGGGGCTTGGGGACCATGGGGCAGGGGCTTGGCACGGGGACCCTGGCCTCTGCACCCTGATAGCTCCAAGCCAAAGGGTGCAGGACCATCTACTAGCGTTGGAGGGAGGAGGGGCCGAGCCGCCTGAGCCAGGACAGTGGGAAGGGGGGAGAGGACCAGGACCCAGAGCCCTCCCAGCCCCCCAGGTAGGGGCCACTGGCTGCACTCAGGCCTTGACCTCAGCTGACTCTGAGAGCCCACATGGGATGCAGGGTCTAATTTAAGCACCAGCTGCAGGGCCCACAGCCCAGGAGTGCCTGCAAGCGGGCACAGGTGCGGCCAGGCTGCTCAGGGGCTACTCGGGCAGGGGGAGGACTGGGGAGACCAGCCCTGCTTCCACCCAGCCCTGCACCCTGGCCAAGCCGCCTCCTGTGGGAACCCTCATGGGTTCCCCCATGGCCTGGCAGACGGCCCTCCTCTGCATTGAGGCCAAGGTCAGGGGGTGCAGCCAGGAGGGCAGAAGGACACTGCCTTGCAGTCTGGACAGGGGTTGCATCAGCCTGAGCAGCGCCAGGGGAAGGGGGCCCTGCTGGGAGGGCAAAGGCTGGCTTGGTTGTCCAAAGGCCAAGGAAGCAGAGTCCTGACCGCAGGAAGGCAGGGCCAGAGAGCTGGGTCCTACCTGGCCTCCTGGTGCCTGGCCTGTGACTTGCTGTTTGATCTTACACAGGCAGCCTGCCCTCGATGGGCCTCAGTCTTCCCATCTGTATGATGCAGGTGCTGACCTAGAAGGCTGATCGCAGTCCCAGAGGCCTACACTCAGGCCCCTGCTCCTCCTGCCTCCTGCAGCCCTGGCTGTGGGCGGCCACATGCAGTCATGGAGATGGAAGTCCCTCTGGCTGGCGCTGTTGGCCTCCTGGCTCCTCGTCCTGCTGGGAGTCTTCCCCCTTCTCCGCCTGGCAGTGCCCACCAGACCCCGGGCAGGAGTCCCCCAAGGCTGGCCCCACTGGCTGGACGCAGAGCTCCTGCAGAGTTTCGCCAAGCCTGGGGAGCTCCTGGAAGATGGCCCTCAACCTCCTCAAGCCCTCCGTGGTGGCAGCTGCAACTGGGGAGCTTGCTTTGACACCTCGAAATGCAGAGGTGGTGGCCTCAAGGTATTCGTGTACCCAGCGGCTGGACCCGTCTCTGAGACTCACCGCAGGATCCTGGCTTCCATCGAGGGCTCCCGCTACCACACGCTCAGCGCTGCTGAGGCCTGCCTCCTCCTCCTCCTCAGCCCGGACACCCCCACTGGAGAGTGCGACCCGGTGCCCCCGCAATGGGATGGGGGCAGGAACCATCTGGTCCTCAGTCTCCACCCAGCCCCTTGCCCCCGGACCTTCCAGCTGGGACAGGCGATGGTGGCCGGGGCCAGTCCCACAGTGGACACCTTCCGGCCCGGCTTTGACGTGGCCCTCCCGCTTCTCCCTGAAGCCCACCCGTTGCGAGGTGGGGTACCTGGCCAGCTGCGACAACACAGCCCCCGACCCGGGGTGGCCCTGCTAGCCCTGGCAGAGGACAGGGGCAGGTGGCACGTGGCAGGCACCGACTTCTCTGCCTGCCCCTGGGATGGGCGCTGTGAGCAGGACCGTGGACCCAAGCAGTAAGTGGAACTTTCCCCTTGGGGGCTGGATGGGAAGGGTATGTGATGGGAGCAAGCCCAGGGGCCAGGGTAGAGGGCAGGATTGAGGTGGGCAAACTTAGGCCTCAGCTGCAGCAGGAGGGAATCAGGCTAGACAGCAGAGAACACTACCACCGAGATGGTGATTTGCTGCAAGGGGTGTCCAAGGAAGGTTTTGGAATTCTTCCTTGGGGATCTTTAAAAGCATAAAACGTGACTCACTCCTATTCTTCTTCTTTTATTCCAATCCTTTCTTCCCTAATATTTTATTTAACATACAACTCTATAGTGCTTACTATGTGCTAAGTACTTTTTATAAATGATTATAATAAAATAATACTAATCTTTATCTTTGAAGTGTTGGTGTACCAGACACTAAAGCTCGGAGAGGTTGAGTAACTTGTCTGAGGCCAACCAGCCAGAAAGAGTACAGCCGGTATTTTAATCCAGGATTGCCTGGCTCCAAAGCCGTCAGCCTTAGAATTCTGGCTTTTAAGCAAGAGTTTATGCTCAATCCTGTCAAATGCCTCAGAGCCATGGTCACAGATGGAAGCTGCTCCTATGTCTAGTTTCCGGGATTAACCTCTCAAGGTAACAGGCTTTGGTTATAGCAAATATGAATTAAGTCAGACCTACAGAAGAATTCCTACCAGTGAGAGTGCCTGAATATATACAAGAGGCATGGGGACCCATGGGGACATGGAGAGCTCACGTAGAAACTTCTCTCTACCTGGGCTAGTTGGGGTGACACACCTCAGGTGGTAAAGGAGTTAACGCCTAAGTACCCTAACCCCTCTGCAACCCCCAGGAGGCCAGCAGTCTCCAAAGTCTGGCTGGGCAGACTGGAGGTGGAACCTGTCACTCTAGAATCCTTCCCTTGTCCCCTGTCTCAGGTATCTCCCTATGCTTTGCTAGAACAACATGGCTTATTCTGAGCTCCACTTCCCTGCCAGGAATTCTTCACGTGGACAAGCTCCATTTTTGCCTCTGCTTGGGGCTTCTGGGGCTTTTCTCAGCCACAGTGCTCTTGTGGGAATGGAATCTCTCTACCTCCTGAAGGCACATGACCTCCAGGGAGCCCCGCAGCCAGGTGTAAGAGCAGAACTGCCCCTCAGTCCCCGTGACCCTTCTGCTAGGACCCATCCCTAGCAGGCATCCTCGGCAAATCACCCGAAAAGCTGCCGATCCCCCCAGGTACCTCAAACTCCAAACTCAGACAGAGCTCACCTTTGGTGACAAGGTTCTCCGCTCACCTTGCCTGGCCTTACTTCTGATTAGGCACTTAGCCATTCTTGGTTACAGGAAGTTCTTCTTTCAGCTGCTTTAGTTATGGCTAAATGCAGTCGGTTGCTGGTGAATATGAAAATTATTTTAGCCTGAACTTCTCTGAGAAACTGAAACTTGGGGAGTGCACACAATAGGTAGGTGCTCACTAAATGTTTACTGATTGAATCCAAATTGGCCGGAACTGGCCAACGTTTTCTAATAGGCGTGGGCCACCCTCTGAGTAGCATTTTCGATAAGTGTATTTCCAAGGTGTGATGCCTGACAGCCTCTAACTGTCCTCTGAATTTCAAGCTTTTCTGTCTTTGGCCTCAACCCACCTGCAGGCAACAGGACTTCTCACCTCTGGAGTAGCTGGAGCCTCAGTTTCCCTGACGTGCCAGGCAGCTGCCTGAGCAGCCAGTCAAGTATAGGGACAGAGAGAGAGGGAGGCCCACGGCCACAGGCCAGCGCCCGGAAGGTGGCCTGAATAAACAAGTGCTGGCCAGAGAAAGAGGCGATTCAGGCCCCTGCCACCGTCCCACATTCACTCTGCTGGGGGAAGCGGGGAGGGGAGAAAGCGGGCATCTGGGGAGAGCCTGCTCCACTGCTTTACATAAGTCATGGCTAATCCTCTCGAGCACCCTTCAAGGGAGGTGTTATGATCCCCATTTCAGGGAACAGGAAACTGAGGCTCAGAGACGTGGAGGCAGCCAGCCAAGGGCCTTGGCGACAAGCTCCGCGGTTCACCACAGCCTCCCTCACTGCTCCGATCAGGCGCTCAGAGCAGCAGAGCTGAGATTAAACCACGCTTCTGGCTCCAAAGCCCATATTTTTCCACCTTCGCTGAACAGTCTCATATTGCTTTAGAATAAGCCTCCACCCGTTTAAATTGTTATTTATTTATTTTTATGAATAGGGAATTCATTCACATGGTACAAAATTCCAAAGGCACAAAAGGGTATACAGTAAAAACTCCCTCCCACCCCTGTCTCCAGCCACCCAGTTCTCCCTCCTGGAGCCAAATACCCTTTCTAGTTTCTCTTGTGTCTTTTCTGAAGTACTCTGGGTGTATATAAACATGTGTATAGGCTCTCCCCTGCTTTGGGGGTTTTTTTACATAAATTTAATGCATGTTTTAAGGTCCCCTGGCCTGTCGCCACTGGGCGCACGAGGTGCAGTGCCTAGGGCCCATGATACTTTAGGGGCCCATGAAAATGTTCTCATTTCTTTGAAAATCAGAAGAAAAAGTGAACTTCTAAATAGAAGAAAATGCTTTCATATATAATATTAGTATGTTTGTTTTTATACCAACACAGTTATCGAATATAGTTTTTATAATATTTTTATGGCTGAGGGACTGCAAAGGCCAAAGTACGCAGGGCACTGGAAGTCGCAATGCAGCCCTGCCTGTGGCCATGGGTGGAGTCCCCTTGACAGCAGCCTTGGACACTGAGGCCCCAAGTCCACGCCAAGCACTTTACACGGTCACAGATCATCAGCAATCACGACGAGATCCACCCCTTCTACAGCACACACACACACACACACACACACACACTCACACACACACACACACACACACACACACACACACACACGGAGGTGCTGGTCCAGCCTCTGATCGGGAACTCACCACCTCCCAAGGCCACCCACTGGCTATTCTCAGCCAGCTCCGTTACTAGAATTTGTGCCGAAACTGACCTTTCAGACATTTAGTCCATTGGTCCTGGGTCTCTCCTCTGTTGCACACTGAGCATTCATTCATTTAGCCCCCACTGAGTGCCCATACTCAGCCAGGTGCCCTGCAAGGCCCTGGGGATACTGGATGAGGGAGGCACAGCCCCAGCCCTCAAGTAGCTTAGTCTTCTTAGAGAGACAGACAAGTCACTGGTGTGACACACATTGTTAAGCAGAGAGAGGGTGGGCAAGCTGCCTGCCCGGCTCCTCTACTTCAGAGCTGTGTGACCTCTTTAGGCCTCAGTTTCCTCATCTGTAAAATGGAATATTAACAGCACATACCTCCCATCTCATAGGGTTGCTGTGAGAATGAAGTGAGTCAATGCATGTAAAGCACCTAGAACAAAGGACATGCTCAGTAAAGCTTAGCTTGGCTCATTACTACTGCAGTGCACATAAGGGCTGTGGGAGCAGAGAGGAGGGAGCCATCCCTGGAGAGACCAAGGAAAGCTTCCCAGAGGAGGTGATATTTGAACTTTATACATTAAGACCAAGTAGGAGGAATTCTTCAGGCTGCAAGGCAGGGAGGGGTGCTCCAGGCTGAGAGAGAAGGAGGTACAAAGACACAGAGGGAACAGTAGACGTTAAGAAGGACTGACTGATACAGTTTATTCAGCAGGCTCTCTGGCTCTGGGTTCTCTGAAGCCTTAAACTTAAGGGTTTTCAGTCCCTTAGGGCTTTACTGGGGGAGGAGGAGAGGGCTGTGGCTGGCTGGTGCTGTGGCTCTCAAAGAGGTGGAGGGTGTCCTGTTTTTAACTTGTAGCTTCTTCCAGAAGAAGCCTGGTGGGACACCTGAGCATCAGCAAAGAAGGCAGGGTCCTCTGGGAGACCCCTGGGCAGCAGGTCTGGGGTGGTTCCGATAACCTGGGGCCAGGAGTTAGCACACCTTGGTTCTAGTTCCAGCTCTGCCCCAGCCCTTTCTGAGACCCTGAGCCAGTCCTCGGGGCTCTCTGAGACTCAGTCTCCCCATCTGTTCAATGAGGGTTGGTCCAGAGGCTAAGTACTCCTAGGATTGCTTCTTGAAGGTTCAGACTCAGGACCAGATCTAGGCCCTATTCAACAGTCTCTCACACACACACACACACACACACACACACACACACACACACACACCCCGTAGCCAGGTCATGGGCGCTCCTTCCCTGGCTGGGCAGCTCCAGGGTGGTGGCTCTGAGGAGGCTGTGACTCCTACCCCTCCCCCCAACAGGCACACACAGCCTGAGTGTGGCCCTGGGGCTGGTCGGGGGAGGTGGGAGGAACAGAGGAGGCCTGTCCTCTGGGCAAGGGGGCCTCTGGGCAGCGGCTTCCTGTGTGGTTCCAGGCTGGGGGCCCAGCCCACCTCCTGACAGAAGAGCCTTTCACGGGCCTGGGCTCTGAGGATGGGGAGAGGGCAGGGCATGGAGGCCACTCAGGTGAGGGCCACCCAGAAGTCTGCTTGAGGCCAAGCGGTGGGAGGGCAAATGCGTGCTTGCCCAAGTCAGACCGGCCTTGGAAACGTCAGCTCCCACCACCTCCCGTTTTGCAAACGAGGGAACCAAGGTCCTAAGAAGAGAAGGGAGGTGTCTAATACCACCAAGGGCAGCGGCAGAGCTAGAGGTGCTACCCCAGCTGTGGGCGAGGGGCAGTGTATGGCCGGGCGTGTGCAGGAGTGTCTGTTAACATATGAGAACATGGTGGTGGGTTTGTACATTGTGAATTTGGGATTGTTGGTGTGGAGGGATGGGGGGCCATCAGGGGAGTCAGGGGGGTGACGGGCAGCTGTCTCAGGTCTCCTGTGTGCAGGGCCCCCTCCTGTGCTCCTTAGGACCCACCCTGGGGCAACGCTACCCAATGCCACCTTCTGCCTCATCCCTGGCCGCAGTCCTGATGCCTTGCACTTCCTTCAAGCCCTGCAGGTACAACCCCGACTTGGGCATCCCCCATCCCTGTCCCCCTACACTCCTGAGCTGGAAGGGCAGTCTGGGCCCAGGCCAATGGGAAGGGCCGGTGAGCTGCCCACTCCTTTACTCTGGGACTCAGATGTGCCTACAGCCATATTCACTGAACCCTCTGCAAAACACCTCCCCCCCAAAAAACCCCACTTTTCTCTCCTCTGTACCCCTTGCCCCCAATGCAGCAGTTGCTGACTTGGAAAAGGGAGGAGGGGTGAGTGTGTGCAGGGTGGGACTGGGCTCCCCAGTGACCTCCCTACCCCCCAGGCTGGCTGCATCCCTGTGCTTCTCAGCCCTCGCTGGCAGCTGCCCTTCTCTGAGGTCATCGATTGGACCAAGGCGGCCATTGTAGCTGACGAGAGGCTCCCACTTCAGGTAGCTCAGGGCCCTACCAATGGGGTGGGGACTAGACCCGGGACATGGGAGGACCCCGGGATCCCGGCCCCCAGGCTGGTCTCGGTCCTCATTCTTATCCCCCATCTGTGTATATTGATGATTTTGCGCCCAGCCCCAAGCCTCTGGGGTTCTGAGAGCAAGAACTCAGCCTCTTTCAGCCTCAGTTTCCCGGCATCTGTACAATGGGATAAGTGAGACCAGATGATCTCCATGGGCTCAACCCCACTGGTCCATGACTGATTAAATACCTAGTTTAAAGGAAAGCCACAAAAATCCGAAATCTGAGTGCCTACATGGAGCTTGGGGTGGGGAAGCAAAATGCAGAGTGACTTTTCCATCTGATGAAACTCATTTTGCCCAGCTCTGAAAAACATATGCATGAGCCTTGAATGCCCTGAGAAGTGAGAATGGTGTAAGAAGTTAACAGGAATAGCCTCCATTCACTGAGCCTCTACAATGTGCTAAGCCCTTAATATGTATTATCTAATTTAATCCTCACAACCACCCTACGAGGCAAGTACCATTATTGTTCCCACTTTACAGATGAGGAAACAGACTCAGACAGATTAAGTAGCTCATCCACAGTCACACGGTTACTAAGTGGCATTTAAACTCAGCTCTGTGTGACCCTTGAACTCTTGATTGCTAAGTTACCTGGGATTTTGCCAAGGCTGGCAGCTGCCAACCCACCTGGAGAAATGTGGGGAGCGGGCTTCTGCTTCCCAGACCTCCAACCTAGGTTGTCCCCACCCCAGGGCGAGTCAGGGCCTGCCAGGGCCCCATGCCTTCTCCTTTGCTCCCTCTGTGCCCCAGGTCCTGACTGCCCTCCAGGAGATGCCCCTCACACGGGTCCTTGCCCTGCGTCAGCAGACCCAGTTTCTATGGGATGCCTACTTCTCCTCAGTGGAGAAGGTCATCCATACCACTCTGGAGGTGAGGGGGATTCACCTGGTGGGGGCTCTGGTGTCTGGCTCTGCCTCATCCCTGCCCCTCTCCATGCCCCTCTCTTCGGACACCTCCTCTGCCCTGGTGTTTGGGCTTCCCCCTTGAAGATGCTTCTGAGATGAATCAGAGACTTGGCTCGGAGCTCTTGGATGAGTTCCTTCTCCAGTCTTGGCCTCAGTTTCCCCATCTGTAGCAGACAGATTTCAAAGCACGTGCCAACTCCAGCTGATGGGCATTGGTTGCCTGGGGCGTATGCTGGGAGGGATTCTGGGTCCGGAAAAAATGTCATGACCTGTTAGTGGTATCTGCCATGAGTGAAGACAGCATCACTGAGTGACCCCCTACCCTGGACTTCTGAACCTTTCTGTCCCCAGCGATCTGGTGTTGCAGATGCTGCCCTCCCCAGATTCCTGAAGGGGGAGGTGTGGGGCTGCACCAGGTCCCCACTTCCTCAGACCCCGCCCATGGCCACGCTGGCCGCTCCCTCTGCACAGCCTTCTCTCATTTCACAGATTATTCAGGACCGGATCTTTGGAGCCTCTGCTCACCCCTCGCTACTGTGGAACAGCCCCCCAGGGGCAATCCTGGCCCTGCCCACTTTCTCCCCAAGCCCCTCGGACTTCCCCTTCTACCACTTACAACAGGGTATGCCCTAGGGATGGAACAACATGAAGTCCCCTCATCAACTCTCCCCAAGTCTCTGCCCCAGCCTCAACCATAGAGCCCCACCAAGCCCCTCCCCAAATCTCCCACATCTTTTCTGGCTCCCCAAGTCCCCAACTCAGGTCATTCTCAGGGGGTTCTGTCCCCTCCCGCCCTAATAGCCTGTGTCTCATTCCTCCAGGCTCTCGTCCTCTGGGCAGGTTCAGCGCCCTGATTTGGGGTGGGGCTCCAGGCCAGCCCCCCCTGAAGCTCATCCAGGCTGTGGCAGGCTCCCAGCACTGTGCCCAGGTCTGCCCCCTTGCCAGCTGGGGTGCCGGGATCCAGGATGGGGGCAAAACAGGGCAGAGCCCTTGAAGACATCTGGACGCCAAGGATAACCACACATTTTGCGGGGAGGCATGGGAAGGATTTTCAAGTACCATTGCTGCCTTCCTCTTTCAGTCCCAAGTTTCTAGTTCCTTTCCCCCACCTGTACCCCCCCTCCCTCACCTCTATCTCCCCCTCCCTCATGGAAACTGATGAAGCCACCTGAAAAACAGGTGCCTCTTGTGGAGGTTGAAATAAACATACATGCATTCGTTTATTCATCCAGCCTTTTCTGAGCACCCTGGGCTTGATGCTGAGGATGCAGAGAAAAAGTAGGAATGGATTCTGCCCCAGATTCATATTCAGTTAGCATTTTCCAGGACACAGACTGTCAAATTTCACTTCCAGAGAAGCCAGATAGGCTCTTGAGAGTACTGGGAAAGGAGACAAGCAGTTAGCTCAGCCAGGGTGCAGACGGATCAGCTTCAAAGATGGGACATTTGAACTGGGCTGGGAATGATAAAGGAGCAGGAGGAAGAGAATGAAAACCTTTGAGAGAAGATGGGGATGGGGCATGGGGTCAGGGCCCAGGCTAGGTGCGACTTGAGTTCTAATGCTACAGGTAGCTACCTTCATGTCACTGGAATTCATGCCTTCCGGAAGCTCAGAGGCAAAAACAGGGCAGTCATGAAAGGACCTTGGCTCTAACTAAACTCCTCCCAAACTCACATATACAGCTGCTCTTCCAAACTTCTTCCACCCTGAGAAAGATTACTCCTGGGACACCCCACACACACCCTGGCCTTCTGACCCAGACGTCAGGAACATCCCCCTTTCCTTCCAGATCTTGGTTCTCTGGAGCAGTGAGAAGCCACCCCCAACCAGGTGGCCCAAGACAGCAGTGCCCTTGACAGTCATTGATGGGCACAGGAAGGTGAGAGATGGGGAGGGATGTGGAAGGGTGGGCTCACTCCCGGAAACCTGAGATCTGGGGAGGACATACATAGTGTGATTTACTTGGGCCTGAGCCAAAGCTGGACTTCAAGTTGGGCCTGGAGAAATCAGACCATGGGTTTCAGCTGCAGGCCTAACAGAAATGATTCTCTTCCATCCCTGGCCCTTGTGAATTGTGCTTCCAGAGAACTGGGGTTTTCTATGATGAGGGAAGGCAGAGAGAGTACATCGCTGCCTCGGGTAAGGGATAGAGGGGAAACCTGGACAGGTGGCAGCATTTTGGGCGGGGGTGAAGGGGTGGCTTCCAAGAACCTGGGTTGGTGTGACACACCTGCTTGCCTATGCTGTTCTGGAAAAGTCCCTTCATCTCTCCGGACCTGTTTCTTTCAAACGAAGGATGTTTGACAACCCTTCCAGGGTCGAGGTGAACATCTACTGTGACAATAGAGGAATCCTGAAATGTCAAAACTGGAAGGGCCCTAGACACCAATGGCCCCATTTTACCAAAGGGCAAACCGAAGTCCAGAGAGGGAAAATGAGGCCCTCAGGTCCGAGTTCCGGGCAGACTTGCTGTTTTCACTGCTCTTCCTTCTACACCATGTCTGCAGGGGCTCCTGCTTAGCAGATATGCAGATACTCATCATGGGAGCCCGGGGAGGGGTCCTACGGCTGAGTTGCCCTCCACTCCCTCCCCCTGCAGGTCAGTGACCGCTTCTTCCCGTACAGTGCCATCAGCACCGATGCCATCCTCAGCCTGGATGCCCATAGCAGTCTTTCCACAAGTGAGGTGAGGACTCCCAAGAGGAGCCCTGGCAGCCCTCAGACCCCGGGAGCTGGGATGACCAGAGATCAAGAAGTCCAGCCTCCTGCTTTAGGAGTTTTCAGCTCCTAGCTGCAAAAGCACTGTTTCTAGCTCCCAATTGGGAAAGTTCCCCTAAGCATCCCCTGGAAATTTTCTAGCTCCCTTCTCCTCTCCCCTGAGTCCCCTCCGCCAGGCTCGCCTTGCCTCCATGTCTCGGGAGGCTCCTGGCTGGGCAGGAAGTCCTTCCTCACACCTTACTTAAATATCTCCCCAGGTGGACTTCGCTTTTGTGGTGTGGCAGAGCTTCCCGGAGCGGATGGTCGGCTTTCTGACGTGGAGCCACTTCTGGGATGAAGCCCGGGGTGGCTGGGGCTACACTGCCAAGAGGACCAATGAATTCTCCATGGTTCTCACCTCGGCTGCCTTCTACCATAGGTACAGATGCCAGCCCCGGCGCTGGGCTCAGAGGGCCAGAGAACCCTCCTTTGAACCAGGAGCAGGGTGGCGTGGGAGTGGACACAGCAGTCAGCCGAGAGCTCAGAGATCCAGGTTCAAGGCCACTTCCCAGTGCTGTGATGGGCAAGTCTCCTCACCTCTCTTGAGGTTCAGTTTCCTCGTCTGTAAAGTGTATTCACCTCACAGGGCTGGTATGATCGTCAAATAACAAAAATACATGAAGTCCTTGGCACACAGATAGTCAACAAATGGCAGCTAGTTGTATTTTAAGTAGAGCCATGCAGAGGATATGGACAGCGTTTGGATTTGGGGGTGGGTGAATCCACAGCCTTCCTGAAGCTGGTCTTTGGCCTGCCATGTTTGATGGCCTTGGAACTAGCTGATCCTCCCCTCATTCTGGCAGTGACTTCAGACTTCAGAGCCCAGGGAAGGGGGGCCCAAGGAGCAGTGAGGGAGGGGGCAGGGAGTTCTCCGTTGGCTGCAGACAAGCCACAGAACACAGAGTAGTGGAGAGTGGTGCATACTTGGGGTGGGAGCTCTCTGAGGCAGCCAGGCTCAGCAGAAAAGGGAGCAGGACTTTCACAAGAAGTTTAGGAATTGGGGTCAAAGGGAGAGTAAGGTCAGGAGGGAGAAGAATGGGGTCTGGTTGGGGCGGGGGGGAATTCAGCTGCAGCCTCTCCCGCTCCTCCCCACTCCTTACCCAGGTATTACCACACCCTCTTCACCCACTCCCTGCCCAAGGCTCTGAGGACCCTGGCAGATGAGGCACCCACCTGTGTGGATGTCCTGATGAACTTCCTAGTAGCATCCGTCACCAAGTTGCCCCCTATCAAGGTGCCCTATGGGATGTGGCATCAGGAGGCCAGACCTCCTCCACTGGTGAGGATCTAGGGTGGTGGTCAGCACTGGGAGGGTCCCGGCTGGGGAAGGGATTCCCATTCTAACCCCAACCCTTTTTGCTGCACAAGGCGGGGGGAGGGTGGGGTTCCGAGGACAGAGAAGCCCTTCAACGCATTTCTCCCCGCCCCCCTTAGGAGCCTGGGGGTCCGGGGCTCACGCAGGAGCCGCAGCCCGCAGCCCACAACTGCATCAACCAGATGGCGGCAGGGTTCGGCCACATGCCCCTGGTATCTTCTCGCCTCCGTCTGGACCCAGTGCTCTTCAAGGACCCGGTGTCCGTGCTGCGTAAGAAGTATCGCAGCCTGGAGAAGCCCTAGGAGGGACTAGCTGAGACCCCCGCTCGGCTCCCAGCGGTCGCTGCAACTGCCTCGGGGGAGTGGGGAGGCTCCGCCTCCTCCCTTTCGGTATCTGGAGACCCAATCAAGGCTGCCACTTAGCCAGCACGGCAGTACCCGATTGGCCAGCCACCGCCTCGCCCCCCACCCCCCAGCCTAGCCGCTAGTGGCACTTCGCACGTGCACGTCGCTGGCTCTGGGGCCCTTCCTCTGCCTTCGCAGACCCCTTGCCTGGAATGCCTTTCTCGGCTTCTCTGCCGAGCTGACATCTACTTCTCTTTCAGATCCTCGCCTCCTCCACGAACCTGCCTGACCCCCACCCCCGCCCCGGATCCTCTGCGCTTTCACAGCCGGATGTGTCCCTTAGTCCCGACGCTATTCATGCTGCCTCGCAAGGTACACCGTCAGGGCCCAGGACTAACCCGGGAGCCCCGGGAGGGCAGGGCCGTGTCCTCGTCTCTCTGGCCTGGCAGGTGCGCCACAAATATTTGACGAACAGATAGATGGAAGAGACATCAACTACATGCCTGGCTCTGTGGCGACAGTGGCGGGGGTGTGGACAGGTGTGCGGAGTGAGACACAAAACTGCACCTCCCACCCCCCCCCCGGGTTTTTAGTCCGGCCGGAAAGCAGCGTCTCGCAGAATCCTGGGCGCAACCCTCGCGCCCCAAGAATACAGCAGAGAAGTGCCGGGGAGCCAGTTTCGTGGCTCCCTTCTCGACCTGGCGGAGCACAGTTGGGGGTGGTATGGGAACGCCGATGGCCCTGCCGGGCCCGAGCCCCTCGGCTCAGGCACTGCCGTCGTCCTGCATTACCAGCCTGGACCACTAGTGGTCAGCACCGCGTCGCGCTCCCTCCCCCCGGAAAGGGAAGGAAGCTCGAAACGCCCATCGGGTGGGATTAGGGGGAGCGGGGACGTCGAGATTGGTGGTGCGCAGCTTGAAGTCGGAAAACTGGTTGGCCCACACACTTAGGACTAAGAAGGGGCCATTTCTAGGTGGGCTGTGTGGGAGCAAGGGTGGTCCCAAGCGCCCTGGTGGTGAGAGTGGAGAGGGGGAGGGGACGCTGGGTTCTCCTGGGTTCACCCACCTGGAACTGGAATGATCACTTCCGAAATAAAGCGCGTGTCTTTGCCCCTTTGCTCAGGCTATAAATACCTCTACAGCAGCTGCACGGGGGCAGGGGGACTCAGGTCTTGCCTGGGAGCTGGGGCCACTCTAGAGGAACGGGGATGGTGGGTCCAAACCAGGTCCAGGGTATCCGGTGTTTTTCTGCTTTGATGGCCTCGCAGCTTTGGAAACTCCCGTGACTAGTGACTAGCTCTCTGGCCAGAACATGGTGTCCCCAAGGCCTCCCACGTACATCCTCCAGTTTGACCTCTGGCCCCTGGATGACTCAGGACATCCCCAGAGCCAGTCACAGCGTGGGATGCAGAGAAGGCTCTTTGGGGAGGCATGGGGCTGCTATATTCTTGAGATGGAGGGGGGACTGGGAGTTTAAGGGGAAGGGAGACAGTCTGGCCCTGAGTCAAGGACAGTTGTTGAGAAAGCACACAGCTGCAACCCCGGCAGCCTTCCCAGGGTGGGGAGAACTCCAAGTGCCAGGCCCAGCTGGGGGAAAGAGACACCTTTCCCTCCCCACTCACAGTTGCAGCACCCAGAACACTGAACTACCTTGGCATGGCCTTGCCTGTGGGCTGCCAGGCCCAAGGGCTCATACTGTACCAATATGCAGCCCAGAGCAGGTCCCCAGCCCCTGCTGTAGGGGGAGGCCTAGGGCTGTGTGACTTTGGGCAAGTGACTCAACCTCTCTGAGCCTCAGTTTTCTCATCTGTAAAAATGGAGGACAGCAATCACTGTCTCTTGAGAGGTGTGTAAGGACTTGGAATATAGTAAAGCCCAGGATTCAGGTTCCTGCGGCCTGCCATGGCTGAGGGGAGGGAGGAATTTGATTCCCAAGATTGGGGTGGAGTGGAGCTCCACCAGCGGTCTCTCTCTCTCTCTCTCTCTCACACACACACACACACACACACTTCCAAGCCAGCACAAACAACTTCCCACAGGTTTGAAGGGGCCAAAGAACCCTCAAACCTAGATCACAGCCAACCCCATGACAGTGCTGGAAAGGCACAAACAGGTCATTTCACAGATGGGAAGAGAGAGGCTCAGAGGGGAAGGCGAGTGACCAACCCCTCCTCCTCCCGCTGTGGGTCAGGACAGAGTCAAGACAAACCCAGTGCTGCCCCCAGAGGCTGGGAAGCCCACCTGGCCCCTCAGGCCATCCTTCCAGAATGATGATAAAAGTACCCACTCTTCCACAACCACCATATGCTCAGCTGACTTTGGTTCCAGTCCTCACAACAACCCTGTGAGGTAGGTGTCAACATTTCTAGTCTGCAGATGAGAGAGGCGCTGACCTGCCTAAGGGCAGAGACAGATCACTAGATCAGAGCCACCTGATGACTGGGCATGCTGCCTCCTCTGTGAGACTGGGGACAGGTCCCCTGGCTTCATCTTGGAAATACAAGCCACCTCCTAATTCAGGAATCTTCACACACACCTCAGGAAGCCAGGGGCTCCTGTTCAGGTGGTACCCTCTTTGTCCTCCATTCCCAAGTTTTGAGCAGGCCAGGCCATACCGGCAACAGAGCTGGCCCAACCATACCCAGTGTCAGGCTCCTCGACCCCGGGACACAATCAGGGCAAGAGGAGTGGCCCGGGGCCTGTAGGGCTGTTTGGGGGGGACCCAAGCTGAAATCTCTGCCCACCTCCATCCCTCCCGCCAGGACACCTTTGTGTTGGCACAGCTTCCTGGGCGTTGGCGAGGCGGTGGAGGGGAATAAAAAAAGAGGAAACCTGTGGGTCCTTACCTAGTCAGAAGCCCCCGACCTCCAGGAAAAGGAAACATTTGGCTCTCAGTGAAATGACTCAGACACAGATCAGCCTCAGGTGCCCCTGGCTCCCCATCTCAGGGGGGACCCGTATGAGTGTGCAGAGTCCTCATGGACTCCTTGTAGCATATTGTTAGAGGCAGAGGAAGAGGGCTCTGTCCCAGGGCTTCTTTACAGATTCATAAGGCAAAGGCCAGACAGACTGAAAATGGGAAATGAGGCAGGTAGGTGAGGGGACAATGAGTCTCCCCTCTATCACCCCTCACTATGCCCCACTGCCTTTCCAGAGGCTAGTGGTAGGGCGGCATTAGCTGAGGATGAGGCCCAAACCCTGCCCCACCGGGAGCTGGAAGAGCGGGGTCACACCAGCTTTACACCTGCAGAGTTCCCATCCTGGGGCTGGCGGTAGTCAGATGGGGGAGACGGGGAAGAGCCCATTCCTGGAGTGGGACGAGCCTCCTCCACACTGAACATGGAGCAGCAGTCAGGAGAGGGACCTGGTTTATAACCCACTTGGGGTAGGCAGAGCCCTGGCTGGGCCTGGGGGACACTCAGTCCAGCCGTCTGCAGGCCTGTCCGTGCCCCAGTTGCCCGGCCAGGCAATCAGCCCGAGGGACCCTGGCATGACTGACAGTCCTTCATGTCCTCAGAGTAGTCCTCTATCTGGATGGTCATGGTGTGGAAGTGGAACTTCCCCTGCAGGCGGGCTCTGGCTGCTTTCAGCACAGTCTGGGCATCTGCGTTCCCAGCTGGGGGCAGAGAGGACACATGAGGGGAGGCACCAGAGAACCGATTACTCACTCTTGGGCCCTTAGGAATGATTAGGAGCCCCAGTCTCATATCCTACTCCCAGCAGAACAAGATAGGGGACGATGAACATCAGGAAACCCCCAGACTCACTCCTGTACCAGGCAACCCTCTGGTTCCCATACCCGGCACAACCCTGAAAGAGCAGGAAAGGCACTGGCTTTAAGGCTAGGAATCTTTCCTCTGCCACTGATTAGCTGTAAGAGCCTGTAAGTGACCTTACCACCCCCCACCCCCCAACCTCAGTTTCTTCATCTATAAATGGGGCTGTGATGACCAAATGAAATAATGTATGTCAAGTACTCAGCATGGGGTCAGGTCCAATGCATGGGCACTGCAAGCATCTGGGGTCATCTGGACCCATCAGGGACGGCCCCGGGCCCCCCGCTGCCTCTCTCACCCACCCCGAGTGTTCCCACTACTCACAGATGGCGACGTGGACAGACAGGATAGGCTGGGCCACAGTCAGCGCCCAGATATGCAGGCTGTGCAGGGCTTCCACCCCCTCCACCGACAGCAGCAGATCCCGCACAGCCATGAAGTCCATGCCCCTGGGGGTCCCTGAGGATGGCAGGGACAGGGGTTGAAGGAAAGGGCGCCCTCCACCCACGCTTGTTCCTGCTCCTCAAATGTCTCCTCACTCAGACCTCCTTGGCCTGATGTTGCCCCCACCTCCCAAATGACCCCCATCATATCACCCTGTTGTATTTTCCTCTTCACACTTAGCACTGTCAGAAATTCTCTTATTTGTTAGTTTCTTGCTGTCTCTCCCTCTGAAGTGGAAACTATGCGAGCAGGACAATTGTTTGGTTTACCACCCTATCCTCAGTGCCTAGAACAGTGCCTAGTCCCACAGTATATGCTCTATTAAAAAATTTTTTTTTGTCTTCCCCAAGTGGTGCTGGGAAAGTTGGACAGCTGCATGTAAGTCAATGAAGTTAGAACACACCCTTACACCGTGCACAAAAATAAACTCAAAATGGCTTAAAGACTTAAACATAAGACATTGACACCATAAAACTAATAGAAGACAGCATAGGCAAGACATATTCTGACATAAATCATACCAATGTTTTCTCAGGTCAGTCTCCCAAGGCAACAGAAATAAAAACAAAAATAAACAAATGAGGGCTTCCCTGGTGGCACAGTGGTTGAGAATCCGCCTGCCAATGCAGAGAACATGGGTTCGAGCCCTGGTCTGGGAAGATCCCACGTGCCGCGGAGCAACTAAGCCCGTGTGCCACAACTACTGAGCCTGCGCTCTAGAGCCCACGAGCCACAACTACTGAGCCCACGTGCCACAACTACTGAAGCCCACGCACCTAGAGCCCGTGCTCCATGACGAGAAGCCACCGCAATGAGAAGCTCACACACCGCAAGGAAGAGTAGCCCCCGCTCGCCGCAACTAGAGAAAGCCCGCGTGCAGCAACAAAGACCCAATGCGGCCAAAAATAAATTAATTAAAAAACAGAACAACAACAACAAAAAACCTACTTTAAAATAAATAAATAAATAAAATAAAATATGGCACAAAGGAACCTATCTACAAAACAGAAACAGACTCATAGACATAGAGATCAGACTTGTGGTTGCCAAGGTCGGCGGGGGGAGGGAGAGGGATGGACTGGGAGTTTGGGGTTGGTAGGTGCAAACTATCACATGTAGAATGGATAAACAAGGTCCTTCTGTATAGCACAGGGAACTATATCTAATCTCCTGGGATAAACCATAATGGAAAAGAATATTAAAAAAGAACGTATACATGTGTATAACTGAGTCACTTTGCTGTACAGCAGAGACTGGCACAACATTGTAAATCAACTATACTTCAAATAAAAGAAATTTTTTTTTAAAGAAGGGAACCTGGGGATCCCTGCACCCGCATGGGGAATCCTTATCATCACTTTTATCTGGGTCAGTCACATTCTTGGAGAAAAAGCTCTGACCTGCAGCCAAGCACTCCTGTTGACCCCAAATCAGGATCTAGACCAACCCTGACCACACAGAGACCTATAACCCAAGATCCTGAGCACAAGCGAGTTGGGTGAATAAGTGTGGTAACTCAGGGCAGACCATCTGCCACCACTGAGCACCCCTCAAAGCCCTGCCACGTCCTCTGGAGGTGGGGGTCCTCAGAAAGGAAGGCCTGAGCTGGAGTGGATTCCGCAGTCTTGTCCAACACCAACCGTCTTTTTCTGATCCTCAGTCTGCGCCCCCCGACCCCACTGTGCAATGAGAAATATAAACCTCACCCCCAAGGGAAGCCAAGTGGAGACTCAGGAAACATGAGGAAGGACTGGAGGGCTAGGTGCTACAGACACCAGCCGGAAGCCCCCTGACTAGGCAGGGAGGACGCATCCCAGCAGGGAGGAGGCACCCTTGGGGGTAAGAGGAAGGAAAGGACGATCCAGAGGACATTTCCAGAAACAACCACACCTGAGGGCCCTGCTCAATGCCAAGATCAGCCCAGGGCCCCAGGAGGTTCTCCAACCTATGCCAGGCTCCAGACCATGGCCCCCCGCCAATGTGCTGGGATGCACCCTACACCCAACACACACACACACACACACACACACACACACACACACACACACACCTGAACTTACATTAGAGCTGGAGAGCCAAGAGCAGAAAGGGAGCCCCAAGCCCAGGTTACCTTCCATCAGCACCAGGATCACATCTCTCAGGATGGTCAAGGTTGTCCCCAGGACGAGGATGGAGAAGAGGAAGGTGCAGATGGGGTCTATAAACTTGTACTCTGGCTACAGGAAAAGGGCAAGGCAGAGCTGGGGCTCACCACCCAACACCTTAGCCTCCCTTCTCTGCTCCCACCCAGCATTAAGTCAGGGAGAGGGGCTCTCTCTGCAGGGTGGGCATGAGCCTCACCCTGACCCTGCCTCCCAGTTCTCTACCTTTTATTCTGTGACCAAAAGGACAGGCAGGACAGACCACAGTTTAGGATAAGGCACTGCACCTTCCCACACCTCCTTGCCCAAGGGGCTGACACACGGACGGAGCTAAATGGAATCTTAGGCACCATCTGGTCCAACATCCCCATTTTATAGATGGGGAAACAGAGGCTCAATTAGAGCAAGGGACTCACTCCACATCATGCGGCTGGCAAGGGGTGGACCAGGCTTCAAATACAACCCTTGGCTCTTTCCACTACACCACACTGCCTCTATATGATGGGCAACGCCCAGGCAGCACACAGTCCTGGGTTTGAATCTGACTTCACAACTTACCAGCTGGGTGATGCTGTGCAAGTCCCTGAGCCTTTCTGAGCTGCAGAAAACACCACCACCTCCCCTTCAGGGTTGTTATCAAGATCAGAAGTGCTAACACTTACTGGGTGTTGGATAAATGTTCCTTCCCTCTCCTACCCTTTTGCCCAGAGCTGGGAGGGAGCTAGAATCTGGAAAGGGTCCTGTGCAGAGAGAAGCCCCCAGGTGATCTACCCTCCCTTCCCCTCCCGGCCCACTTCGCTGTGTCCCCAGCTCTAACCTTGAAGTATAAAATAAAGGCTGCCACTAAAACGCCCAAGCTCTGCAGAAAGTCTCCAACCACATGGATAAAGGCAGCTCGGACACTGGGGTTCTCCTGCTGCTGGCTGGTGTCGTGGCTGTGCTCATGGCGATGGCTGTGTCCGTGGCCAGACTGGTGAAGAATCAACCCCATTCTAGAGAAGTGGAGACAAGGCCAAGGGGCTCATTGAGGTAGCAGATAGAGGTTTCAAATCAGCCAGGTAGAGGCCCCCATCAGGACTGGCATCCCCAGCCTGCATGATCCCTTTGGCCACGTGAGGAGCCCAACCCACGTGGCCTTGGTTCAGAGTACCAACAGGAGAAGGGGCTCAGCTCCATCTAATGCCAGGCTGAATCTGGGCACAAAGATGCCCCAGTGCCAAGTCTCAGAGCAGGAAAGCCCCACAGAGGGGCCTTCACCATGTCATAGATGGTGAAGCTGAGGCCCGGAGAAGGAAGTGGCTTGCCCAAGGCGACTGAGCAAAGGTGAGAGAACCCAAAAGAGACCCTGGTGCTCTACACACCCTGCCTCTCACTGAGACCAATTTCAGGCACATCACCTTGAGAAAGGACTTGGATTCTGCCCCTAGGGACACCTGCTCCTGCAAGAACTAAACTCACCCCTCCCCATGACAGGTATGAAGGCTCTCTGGTTATTCACTGACATGTATGGGGTGGGAACTTGATGCTGCCCCAGGTTTACAGCTCCCGATGGCCTTGCCCTAGGCCTCAGGCAGGACCCAGGTATTCCAGGTGCCAGAGCTCAGACCACTAGGGAAATTCTGATCCTGCGACCTATCTTGGAGTGCGGCACCTCCTCCTTCTAACGACAGCAGGCATGTAGGTATGCGTGTGAGAAGTGGGAGGGGGAAAGACTCACAGGGAACCCAGGCCACACTCACATGACGTTCACGACCACAGCACAGCCCGACGTGATCAGCATGGTCCCCTCCTCGATCTCATAGTCCCCAGAGATCAGCCGTTCCACCGCCAGGTACACCAGTACCCCAGTCACGACCCAGATGGACAGCACAGAGAGCAGGGCGCCCAGGATCTCTGAGGAAGAACCCGGTCCCCAATACCAATCTTAGCATGGGGCCCTAAGGCTAAGGAGCCCCCTCCTCCTCCCCACAAAGTCTGGGCCCGGGTCCGACTGGGCTCCGCTGGAGCTATGGCTGGTGTGGTTGCACCTTACCCCACCACTCATACATCTGGGAACATCTGAGCTAGAAGAAACTCAAGAAATCATCTGGGTCAACCCTTTCTGTTGAAGCTGACTCATTAAAATATATACCCATTGCTCAGCTGGCAAACTAAGGCTTCTGAGGGAACAGAGGCTGGGCCATCTGCCACCAAGAGGAAAATGACAATGCAGCCCAGAGATGAACTTCAGAAGGCTTTGCTGAACTTTCCCTCCCCCTAGAGCTGATCCATGGAGTTATGTGCAGAGTTAGTGCACAGTCATTTATTCTCGAAGTCTGGCCACTTCATTTCTTAGGAAGGTGGACTCTCCTTCCCTGCAGGGTGGGAATTCCCAGAGGAACAGGGGACCAGGGCTCCTCCATCAGACTGGGAGCTCCCAAAGGACAGAAGCCAAGGTTGACGTCCTCTTTCCCCACCCAAATCACCCTCCTGGCCTTACTCAGGGACCCAGTGCACCCACCGAAGAACCTAATCTTGACCTACCCCCTCTCACAACTCCATCCCCATCCCAACCAGGGCCCTTACCAGCTCGCTGCCAGCCGAAGTTCATGGTCTTGGTGGCTGGCCGGGAAGACATCCACAGGGAGAAGAGGCTGATGAGCATGCTGGCAAAGTCAGTGAGTAGGTGGGCTGCATCTGTCATGATCGCCAAACTATGTGCCAGGTACCCACCTGCAGGGGCAGGGCCAAGAGGATGGAGGCTCCTTATCAGTTCCGCAAGGAGCCAACTTCCCAGAGTGTGTGTGCAGCAGGAAAACCATGTGCTCTGGAGAAAGACAATGGATTCCAGACCTCTGCACCATTAGCTGTGTAACCATGGACAAGTGACTTACTTTCTCTGAGCCTCAACTTCTACCATCTGTGAAATGGGATTAGCAAAATCTACTTAGAGGGTGAATGTGAAAATTGAGCTCAAATTGGGCCTGTAGGGGAATTCCCTGGCGGCGCAGTGGTTAGGACTCCCTGCTGTCACTGCGCCCTCGGCATGGGTTCAATCCCTGGTCGGGGAACTAAGATCCCACAAGCCGCATGGCATGGCCAAAAAAAAAAAAAAAAAAAAACAATGTGAAATGGGATTAGCAAAATCTACTTAGAGGGTGAATGTGAAAATTGAGCTCAAATTGGGCCTGTAGGGGAATTCCCTGGCGGCGCAGTGGTTAGGACTCCCTGCTGTCACTGCGCCCTCGGCATGGGTTCAATCCCTGGTCGGGGAACTAAGATCCCACAAGCCGCATGGCATGGCCAAAAAAAAAAAAAAAAAAACAAAAAACCAAAAACCAAAATGGGCCTGGAAAGCATAGCAGGCACTCAGTAAATGCTCCTTCCTTCTAGGCGTTCAGGTCTTCCCTGACCTACTAGTTGTGTGTGATCTTGGGCAAGTTACTAAACCTTATGGTGCCTCAGTTTCATCATCTGTAAAATGAGACTAACAGCACCCATATGACAGTGCAAGGTTGTTGTGAGGATTACATGAGATAGTGTGCATATAAAATATGGAGCTATTCGTATTAATACTACAGGAACATCCAGGAGAAAAGCTTTTGGATCATCCAGACTATCCATGTGCCAATTTCATTTAATTAGCAAAAAAGTCCTTACCAATGACTTCCCCAATCATGAACAACAGACAGAAGGCACAGGCCACACAGAGCTGGTGCCAGGCCCTCTTCTTCTTGGGGTCGCAGTGACTGCCAGGACCCGTCTGGGCATGACAGTAATGGTTGCTCTTGGTAGCCAGCTCAATGGGCTGCAAGTCCAGGCCAGGTGAAGACAGAGGGATCCAGCCAGCCCCATCCTGCCACAGAGATCTGTAAGAACTGTCCCAGGAGGAAGGGTGAGGGGAGACTCAGCTCTGAGATGGGAGCAAAGAGGGCTGACTCCAGTCTTACCTCTCTGCGGGGCCTGATTGTTCCCATGTGCCCATTTGGAAGAAGAGCTTAAGGATGCTCCAAGCTCGACAGACCCTGAGGAGTGACCAGAAGCCCCTCTTTGCAGGGGGTGCTGGGGAACGACCAGTCCAGGAGTCTTGGCTCGATGTGTTCCCTCCCCCCACCACCCCCGCCATCCCTCCCAGGGCCGGGAGGAGGCAAAGACCTTGGGAACTGGCCAAGGGGCTGGGCCGGTCCAGGCAAGCGCGGAGAAGGAGCAGAGCTTACACTCAGGGAGAAGAGCAGATCTCCCCCTCTCACGGTCTGGGGACACCGGGCCTCCCAGGGCGGGGCTGCCCCCGGGCAAAGTGCTGGCCCCGGGGCAAGGCTCCAGGCACGCACTCCCCACTCACCCGCAGGGGTCAGGATCTGTGCTCAGCCACAAGAGTGGGGGGATGACCTCCGTGCCCAGGCTCCATTTCCCCTTTCCTTCCTTCACCTCACCCCCACCCTCCTGTGTGGTCCCAGTTCAAGCCGCCGTCAAAACCAACCACTGGCAGGATAGCAAATGAGGAGGTGGGTCTGATGCCACTCAAATTCCCGCCCCTCCCCAGGCTCTCGCCTTACCCGGCTCCAAGCCTGGGGTCCAACAGATGCTTCCTCTCGGTGGCCTCCATGCGGCCCCGCGCGCCCTGCAGTGTGCTCCCTGGAAGTTGCGCGCGGGACGCTCCGCGGCGCGCACTCACCTGCCGGGAGGGCCCTGCGCGCCTTTCCCGCCGCCCCGGCGCGTGCGCCCCTCGCCCGCCCGCTCTGCCGCGAGTTCGCTCCCGCCTGGCCGTGCCGAGGCCGCTGAGGGGTCGTCCCGCTGTCGCTACCGCTGCTGCCCCCACTACGCCAGCCGTGGCGCCCCGCTTCCGCTGGCTTTATCCGGTCCCCACTACCCCGTGTGAAGCGGCGCGTCGTGTGCAAAAGCCCGCAGGGAAGGGGGAGGGGGCAGCTGGCGGCAAAGGGCCCCGGCATTGACCCCCTAGCACCCCGTCCCCTGCGTCACCGGGGCCCAAGGAGTCCACCTGGCCTGCGACACAAAGCCTAACCGCTCCCGCCCCGCTCTGCTGCTTGGTGTTTCCGAGTTGGGACCAGTCTGCGCCCGCCTTCCCCCGCTCGGGGCCGGCTGTGTCCCACCGAGAAGTTCTCGGGCCCCGGCTTGTAGAAATCCGCTTTGGGTCCCCTGAGAGCAGGAATGTGGCTCCTAAACTCAGAATAAGGGCTCCTGAGGCTGGGGTTGTGTCTTGCCCTCAGGAAACCACTGATCGGTTTCCACTCTCAGGCTGCAGACGCCCGAGCCCCCCATGTTCTTCCGCTCAGGCCAGGGGGCTCCTGCGGGCGGGGTATACCTGCCCTCAGGCTGGGGCAGTAGCCCTCCTTAGGACTGGTTGGCACTGACTAATCCATCCTCGCCACTGAAGCAGCGCCGGTCGCTCGCATCTTGCGCGCTCGGGTTAGGTCTGGGGTGGCCGGCTTTATCTCCACCGCTACACGGAGCAGGGTCCGGCTTCAGCAGCAGTCGCCATCTAGACAGAGCTGACACCACTACCACCACACCATCCTTTCTGCACTGCCCCGCAGCAGTTCCCAGGAGCCCCAGGAAGGTGCCATGCGTGGTGTTCCGCCGGGAGAAGCCGGCCGGCCCTTCTGGCCGGCTTGGTGCCCCACCCAGTTGAAGCTTCGCCCTCCCCCGGCGGCTGGGTGGGAGGAGGGGCAGGGGCCTCTGATAGGCCCTCTACATAAAAAGAACTTTGGGCTGGGGACCTCCCTGGCCAGTCACCCCATCATCAAGGGCCCTAGGGACCTTGGCTTGGCTATGGCCCTTCACAGAGACAAGAGACTAGGGTGTGAGCCTGTATCCCACACCACTGGGGACAAGGAGGGGCTCCTTCAGTGTCCCCCCGACAGGGGTCATCTTGTTAGGAAACTAAGTGCAAGGAGCGAGGATGGCAGCAGCATGCCTGCCTAGATTGGGTCCCCACTGAGTGCCTTTCCACCTCCTCTGGACTCTTGAGTGTGGACAACTTTTACCGCAGGCTTCCTGGCTTTCCTGTATACTCTTAGAACCAGCAAGCTCAGCATTACCTGGAGGAGGTGTTAGAATGCAGGTTCCAGGTCCCTGCATCAGACCAACTGAATCAGAATCTCTGGATGTAGACCCTAGGAATCGGCATATTTACAGATTCTCAGGGGATTTTCTGCACAGTAAAGTCTGAGGACCTCTACACGAGCTTTTATCATCTCAGACATATATTCACCTGATCTCCCCACTAGATTTTAAGCTCTTTGAGAGCTGGGATGTATTTTATACTTCTATTACAATTTAGTTTAGCTCTGAGCACCTACTGAGCACTTAGTTAAATGCCTGTGAATTGGATTGAAATAAAGAAGTATATAAATATAGGGCTGGTCACTTAACCAGATGAGAGTAAGTGAGGTAGGTGCAGTTCACAGGTGTTTCTTGCTGGGCCATCTCAGTCGTGTTGTAGTTTCAAACTGCCCTATGCTCAGATTAATCTTATAATTTATTTGAGGGCAAAACATTTATGCTTTAAAAAAGTGTGTCATCTATGTCCCTCTCGTTCCCTTTAATGCAAAGCATATTGTAAATTCTCAATATGTGGAGATTTACAAATTGGATCCAGACACATATATTCATTTTATAAAAACTTTTATGCCAAATTTCCCTTAAATTAATACTTTTCTAGGATGCACTTTAATTGATTTGCAAGAGTTTGACTAATTAGTTAAGACTTTGACATACTGAAAAACTGTTCCACTTGTATTCTATTCACAGATTCCCCAGAAGGTCCTATGCTAATGACCTAGCAATTTGCAGACCTCAACAATTTTATTCTAAAAATGTAGATTCTCCTATAAAGAAAAAAATGTTTCCTGCCATTCCAGTTCTACAAGGATCAAGCCATTAGCTACTACAGTCTGCCACTGAGGAGAATTCAGGACGGAGAAAAATAAGAAGTATTCTGGGCTTTGGATATACTGGCCCCTAGGTAGTTAAGATGCACATGTAATGAAAATTTTTAATGATGCCAGATTCTTGCATCTTCCCTTACATAGGAAAGCACTAAAATCGTTAACTTGAGATATCTGTTTTCTGTGATTAGCAGACTAAATACTTTTCCCAGCAAAAAAATTCATATATATCCTGGCTCCTCCCTTACCTCTTCAGAGCAGCTCCTTAGTAAGGACCCCAAGGCCTCTCACTGTTGTGGCCTCTCCCGTTGCGGAGCACAGGCTCCGGACGCGCAGGCTCA